>NC_057804.1:649595087-649629735 GCF_018294505.1 Triticum aestivum
AGGACCCCCGTTTCGACCGTAGCGCACCAACACAAGTCCGTTTCGTCCGTTTTGCGGTACGCCACACCCCTCCTGATCAACAGGACCCCCGTTTCGACCGTAGGAGGTCCGTTTCCTTTGTTGTGCGGTACGCCAGGCCTCATTTCCATCGCCTGTTCCGTCCAAGCCGGTTGGCTCCCACGCGTTCCGTTGCCTCCCGATGAACACGACGCATTCCGTTGCATCCCCATGAACACGACGCATTCCGTTGCCTCCTGATGAACACGACGCATTCCGTTGCCTCCCCATGAACACGACGCATTCTGTTGCCTCCCCATGAACACGAGCCATCGCCGTACGTATGCGCGACTAGGCGTTCGAGACCCCACCCGTATGTACACATACGTGGCCGTATATTCTTTCTTGCACCCTGGCCGCTGTACGTACGTGTACATGCTACGTGCGCGCCTCTACTACGACACGTGCGCGCCTCTACAACGACCAGTATGTACGTACACGTTCGCGACCAGAATGACAATGCTACGTACACTACGACCAGGAGGGTCCCGACTGTCAGGCACTTCCTTGCGTGCGAAAATGTAGCTGGTGGGTCCCAGCAGTCAGAGGGGCGAATCGTTTTTTTTTGCCCGGACGCACTTCCTTGCATGCGAAGGTGTAGCTGGTGGGTCCCAGCAGTCAGGGGGAAATGTTTTTTTGGTGAAATACGGTGGCCCGTCCAGTGGGTCCCCGCTGTCAGGTGGAGGAATAATTATTTTCCGCGTAATAAGGAGGCACTTCCATGCTGTGACCGTGGACCCAGCTATCAGCCTCTCCACATACAGTCCACGTCCGATGGAAATCGTTCCTTGACCACATTGACCATGCCGCGCCGAGAGCACCAGGGCGGTGGACGATGGCGAGGCCTAGGAAGGGGACAACGGGGAGCCGGGGAAGATGCGGCAGTGGAAGCCCACGCCGAGAGGAGTACGAGGGTTCACTGGTTCGGCTGCGATGTGAGGCTGCCGTCGCCGCAGGACCTGGCCAGCGGTGGGAATAGTAGGGGCGGTGAGGCCTTCGCGGAAGCACATCCGGCCTGATAAAGTGACTTACTTGACAAATCACAAAAAACTGGGCTAGCCATTTTCAAAAGGAAAAAAAACTACTGGGCTGGTCTGTGGTAAACATAAAAGAAAAGGATGTCTAAACAGGCTAGAGTGTCCCGCACAGCCCAGTTGACACCATGCTTCCGTCTCAAAAACATATTAGATAAATGCCACGCCAATTATGGAGATTCATAAAAATGCCACCACAATTTCCTAACTTTGAAAAATGCCACTGCAATTTTTGCAAACTTTGAAAAACGCCACTGCAGTTTGCAAACTTTGAAAAATGCCACTCCAGACTTCAAAAAATGCCACTAGAAATGGCATGAAATGGCATTTTTCAAAATTTGGAAATTGCAGTGGCATTTCTCGAAGGCATTTATCAAATTAACCCAAAACAAAAATAATTGGGCGAGCTGCTGGGTCCCTGGTGTCAGCCGCTCGTTGTGCAATTATCTCGTTTATTGACTACGTTGACAATGGCATGGGACCCAGATGTCAGAAATCCACTAGGAGGAGCCATTTTTTTATTGGCTTGAAATAAGGAGGCACTTGCTTGCGTACTGCCATGACCTTGGCGGGTCCCTGCTGTCATCCTCTCCACGTACAATGATCTCCTGATTGTGTACACGTCAACTTGCTAGGCCCACAAGTCAGCCTCTAAACCCGTGGAGGACAAATACAACCCATTTAAAAAATAACAGTGCATTCCATACGTTCAAACGGAAAGTTCAACATTCAGAGCAAAGTAACAGGTATGATCCACATATAGAGTACTGAACTTCCACGTTGACAACCATCATAGCCAAGTTAACTATCTACTCCCACTAGACAAGTACTAGCTTACTCTTAGCTAACTAGACGATGCTGGCGGTACACGCTAAACGCCGGCACCGGCGTCCTGCGCCTCGCATCGGACTTGCCAGAGGTGCGATAGGGCGCGTTGCTCACGCGTGTTGGCCCTTTCCATGCCGGCGTGGTCCATCGAAGCTTCGGCTTCCAAGCGGGAAACCCACTTGACGAGCTGGTAGTAAAAATCGGCATCGCGAACGCGTGCGTGCCCGACAGCCTCCAGGGCTATTTGTCGGGCGCCGGCCTCCACATAGTCGGCCCAGTTGCGGGCTCTCTGCTCGCGACTCAGAGCGTCGGTGCGCTGCTGCTCCATGTCCCGCTGGCGGCGCAAATCGGTGTGACGCTGCTCCTCCGCCAGGCGGTCGCGCTCCAACAACTCCTGCTCCTCCGCCATGCGGTCGCGCTCCAACAACTCCTCGATCTGCGCATTGCCATCTAAAGACAGATAGAATGCCTCCTCCCTCCGTCTGCCTTCCGGTGAAAAACCGAACACTAGTTCCGGCGGTGACCGCCTCTGGCGTCGCTACCGCGGATGGGCGGGGGCATGGAGGACGTGGCGAGCGACGTCGGGCTGGTGGGGGCTTATAAGGATATGGCGAGTTGGGTCACGGTGGCACTGGAGAATGGTTGGGAAAGAGTACTTATAGGGGGAAGGTAGCGTGATGGTCATCGGAATTCAATGCATAATGGCTTAGCGCACCAGCTTGCCGTGGAAAACTAGGGAAACTGAAATTATGACTGTGCCATCTCGTCCCGTCTGGTTCGCACACCGGCATGGCGGTCAAACGAGTGCACTCGGATCATCTCCCTCCTTGTCAATAATGATTTCACGGATTTAAAAATCCCGGAACAATTAAAGCGTATCTTTTTCGCATCAGTTAGCTACCTTAATTACGAACGGCTGCATGCAGGCACTCAGAATCGCTCGCAGGCAGTACGCGAAGCAGCATGGAACAAGTCGCAGCCGAGGGCACGCATGCAGCCACTTAAATTGCTAGAATTAATTAGGCTTAAACTTCTGCATGCCGTTAATTATTGCCATGCGGTCTTGCTGCTTTGCTCACGGGACTACTAAACCCGGACGGAGGGAGTACCTTGGTTGGTGAGAGGTTTGAATTAAGCCCTGCAAACCGGAAAGGAGGTACTAGTACATGCGTGATCCGCTATTTATTCATGTAGGATCGAGTAGGTCGTTTCTTGAATTGAGCCCTGCAAATCGGAAAGGAGGTAGTACGTGCGTGATACGCTATTTATCCGTGTAGGATCGATAGTGTAGCTTGTCAGTTTCTTCAGAGGTAGGCATTTTTATCCGTGTAGGATCGATAGTGTAGCTTGTCAGTTTATTCAGAGGTAGGCATTTTTATTCAAAAAACTGCCACTTCGCATCTTGCGTCGCAAATAAAACTGCCAGGTGCGCATTTGTAGGCTAGCTAGTGATCGATCAGTAACTTGTAAACACTCAGCGAACAGAAATAAGTAACTATTAATGCATCTCAATGATTCACGGATCATATACAAATATGTAGCTCCAAAAGCAAAGATCATCCAGTCCGGATCTTGCGTCGCAACTAAAACTAACTAGTACGATTCCCATACATAAGATCAACATGTTAATGCATCTCAATGATTCACATATCATATACAAATATGTAGCTCCAAAAGCAAAGATCTAGAAAAAAATTTGTTCTTCCTACTAACATGGATGCTTCTCTTGGCCAACATTCAGTACAGACTAAAAGACAAATTTGTTTGTGAAGTCTTCAATTCCTCTTGCAAACGTAAGTGGTTTCACCAATAGCTGGAACCATGAGAATGAACCACACATGATGGAGGAACATCCACTGCAATATGATTTGGTCTTCTCTCGATCACACCGCGAGACTATTTTCGGAATACAAACTTTAACTTAGGGAAAATGATGCCCATTGTATAATCAGACCAAAGCAATGAAGCACCAACTGTTGGCCAGTAAATAGTACAGTACTACTTTTTTGCAGTCCATGAAGTGACTATCGAATCTTTGTGTCTATTTTCAAATGGCACTGCATGCAGTGACTATACTATTCTCTTGTGCAGTTCAACCAAAATTGCGGACACTTTGTTTGTTTGCCAAATAGCAACGGGCAGACATCTCTGTCTTTACAAATATCAAGCAGCTAGTAAACATATACCACACCATGTTTGTAGTGATGGAAGAGGTGAAATCGATACAACCGAAATTGAGCATCCAATCATTGAATCCTGTCCTGCACCTCCAATGTAGGTCCACCCTGCCAATAAATTCACATGCAAAGCACTAGTATTACTATCTAATGACAGTACAAAAAGAGTAGCAAGATAGTAGCAAACCATGTACCTTCATAATGAACAGCTCATAGTGCCACCAATTGGATATAAAGGTTTGGAAAAAAACATGCTCCTAATGTTGAACCAGTTGGACTTTTTGTGCAGCTCCACTAAAATCGAGCATCCCTGTTTGCATAGATATTGAAATTGTGATTACTATAAAAGTGGCACTAGTTGAAGCATAGACTCACAAATATAAGCATTCCAATTTCTTAATGGGAAAAGGTAGAAAGACTGTTTCTAACCACCTGTTTGAAGGAATAAATAAAGTAACAGCGGCTGATGTTAGGAAGGCATACATAGTTTTTTCTGAAAAACTGAGCCATTCCTGACCATTCCTCTTCTTTTAAGCAAATTTTATGCAGTTCTACTAAAATAAAATGCCATCACCGCCTTGACAATTTAGTTACACTGTGCAAAAGGAAATGACTTAACATTACATCATGATGTCGGGTATGTAGTAGACAGGCATTAGAGACAAACATACAGACCTCCTCCGATAACATAATAAACATTAATTTTAACAAAGGTGTGACTAGCTTTACCGGGATAATTTGAGTGAACTCTACACCCTCTGTTCCTTAATATAAGACGTTTCCGCAGTTCAATTTAAAGTACCCAAACGTCTAGTATTTAGAAAAACAGGTAGTAGTTTTCTTGAGCACATATCTGGGAAAGCTTGCCACACTTTATTTATGTCCATACGCTAATGCAACACCATTCGAATACTACAAATATACACTAATCCAGTGGCTAGTGCAACAGTAGAGTAGTTAGTTTATTACAGGGTACAATACAATGGTTTTACTGAATAGATTTCAATAAACTCTAGCACTGGAAGGTTTCTATAAGAATTAACAATACAAAATGTAAAGGTAACAAGTTTCAGCATTGGTATACTAGCTGTGCATGAGCATTAAACCAAATACAAAAGTCTGAAGATAACTAGCATTATTAACTAATGATAGTATAAAAAAATTGCAAACCATGTACCTCCAAGGTAAATATCATTTCGAACTCGGGGGGACCTTAAAAATTGCTATCCCAATCTTGATAATCGATCAAACATAAAAACTTGATCTTTCTTCTTGATAATCAAGAGAACAGCCGGAGGAGGAGGTGCCCACTCTTGACCTTTCCTCTTGTCTTCATAATTGTCTGTGCAGTTTAACCAAAATAAAATGACATCAGCGCCTTGGCATTTGGGTGACACTGTACAAAAAAATTAACTTATCTCATGAAAGTGAGGTATGTAATCTATAAGCATTAACAGTGCAAAAATCTGAAGGTAGTAACAAGTTTCATTGTTGGTATACTGGTTGTGCAACAGCATTAGAATGCCTTAGCTGAAAAATCTTTAATACATCCACAATCAACAGCTAACCCTGAAATGATCCAGTGACATTAAATGGCACTGCTTAAATTTATCTGTGGCATTAGACTGAGAGCGGCATTAGTTAAATGTGGCATCACTTTAGTAGTAGCATTGCTTGACTTGACTGCTGGCGTTATACTAACAGCAAAAAAAGTGGCAATAAGAGCATGGGAGGCCCATTCGGACAGTGGGTGCACCAGTACGATGTACCTCCACGGACGTAGAGTGGTGAGGGAGGTATGGTTGCCCAGAGCAACAAATATCCAGGTAGCATATGTGGATTATGTCCCATTTTTGTTCTCTTTAGCCACCTTTTTCCTATGTGAGGACAACAAACCGATCGACCTGGTCATTCTCTATTGCGTTGTCATGCATTTCTACCCTTCTTCAACCAAGAGACACGAGACTCGTTCCTTAGCTACTGATTTTCCCCTTTTCAACCTAGATGCGGGTTCGATGCCTACTCTCTTGGACAGTACAGTCTCCCTTCCTTTCCTTATTCAACCCACACATGCATTAGTCTGCATGAAGTAGGGTTTCCTTTAATAGTGCAAATTATGGTTTTCGTCTACGTGGCCAGCAGAGTGGAGGATAGCAAATTGGGAAGATGGTGGAGTGGAAAAAGATCCACATGCAACGACGTGCCAGATGGGGCAACAGAACAAGGGTATGGTTCGAAAAGAGGTATCATACCTGAGGGTCAGCAGGAAGTGGCTTCGCTCGTGGTCGTCGTCCTCCGCACACACTACGGCAGCGATCCCGCGCGGGCGCTAGGTCTGAGAGGACGGCCTTGTCGTCAGTGCATGACCTCGCTCGCTGACGACAAGTGCGTCAACGCTGCACGTCCTTTTCTTCCCCGACGGATCTGTGACCACCGGTGAGGAGGCAGAGAGGGGCCGTCTTTTTTAGATCTGGAGAGAGGGTGGTAGTGTGAGAAGCAAGTGGGCAGCCCTTGGCAAGAAAGCGCTGAAGCTCCAGCCTATATATCTTCTTTATACTACTAGTACTGGAGGTGGAGTAGTGGTAGAGTAGTTTATATTTTCTCTGTGTACAGTACTAGTTAGTCATGCTTCAAACTTGAATGACGCGCCATTAAAAAAATAAAGGCCGATAACTAATGCGGCACCTCGGGCCAACGCGGCCAGATCGCATTTTGCATGAGAAATTACACACCATGTCTCGTTGACATGTGGTCCCGTTCCACATATCAGTGAGACTACGGCGAGTAGTAGGAGTATTTCCGAACCGACGTGTAGGCCGGGGCGCCCCTTCGTGAACCGTGGCAAACTGGCAACCGTCCACCGACTCTTCGCCTTCCCCTCTCGATTTGGAACTTCTGCCGCATGCTCTTCCTCTCCCTCCTCCATTTTCCTTCAGCCCTTCACCCTTTCTTCTGCCATTGTTCGATCGTCTTCTCCATGGAGGGAACAGGACGGAAATGACCCCGTTATTCTTGCCCCGATCTGAAAGATGACGTGGTGGAGGAACTCATTGATCGGTGCGACGTCATCACCTCGGCTAGCATGGCAGGTTCGTTCAAGCCCATTCTCGACTCAACTAATAACATCATTACAAGGAACCCAAGAGTCAAGGAGCGGTTTGATCTCCCCTATCTTCTTCGTCGTGACCCTGATGACTGGCGCCGTCACGACGGAGGCCTCGCCCTGTGCAAGTTGATGCCGCTTGATAATGATACGTATGATGTTAAGATGCCATCGCTTGAGGGCAAGGCTTGGGAAGGCGCAAATGGAGATTGGGTTGTTTACATTGGGTCCAACTGCAAGTGGGAACTTGTGAATGTGTACACTCGTGACCGGGTTCCACTTCCAAAAATCTCAGCAGACTACCCAGAGGTTGAGCACACCGGTATTGTACGCACGTTCAAATACAATCATGGTGACTGTCTTCTATGGAAGATAGCAATTTCTCGAGTCCCCAACCGCTCTTGGAATTACAACAACTATGAAGTTGTTGCTATCTTCGACAAGCTTGTTGCCGTCGTCAGTGGTTTGACTGGATGGATATTGCTCAAAAATCAGTTTCTGTACACGGATGAGTATTGTGATGCAATTCAATACGAGGGCCTTGTCTTTGCTGCCACCACTCGTGGCACTGTTTTTGCATGGCATCCTCGTTGTTTCGGTATGCTTGTCTTCCACCGTAATTATAATCGTTTCATCCACATGCATGCGGGTTAGCAAGGCTGGTCATAGTGGGGAGTAACTTAGACTTGTAACATGCATATGTTACTAGTTTATGTTACTACCTCTATAGTGCATAGTATCTTAGATTAGTATCATAGGTGGTCTCATTTATTGCCATGCATGACACATAGTAGCATCGCATTTATTATGTTACGGTATCTACCTATGTTACTATAACCATCTCTCTCTTCCTTAATTGCCTGCCACATAAGCATGTTTGCGAGTCCCAAGTGCATGATACTACTTATGTTACCCCCACTATGGCCAGCCTTACTAATTAACCTTCTTCTTGTGTTTCCAAGGTCCTGTGAACATTCCACCACCTATACTTGAAGATTTTTATAACCAAGGGGGAGATGATGATGGTGATGATCACGAGCATGAGGACGAGCAGAGCCCATATACTATTTGGTGCCTGGCAACTAATTCCGATGGATCACCACTTCTCGTGTGTATACAGCCCACTGATGATGTTACTGCTAAGGAAGCAGGTGTAGTCTCCCATGGTCGCACTCTCCGGACCTATTCCAACACCCGTTGCATGGTATTCGGGATGGATACTAGTGTGCTAGCGCCAACTCCTTCTCCCTGGTACAGAATTGATAGTCTTGGAGAAAACTCGCTCTTCCTTGGACAAAACTATCCAATGATGGTGAAAGGCGATCCAACTGCTGTTGACACAACGTTACTACCATTTATGAGAAGCAACTGTGTCTATACCTCAGACATTTGGGTGGTTCCCTACCCTGGTACTGATATAGTAGGCCGCTTCAGCCTGGATGATCAGTCCTGCGTTGGTCTCCAGATCGACAATGGATGGCCCGTCCCAGAGAATCACTTGTGGTTCAAAGCAAGCGTTTCCAACGCCGAGGAATGGTTGAGTTGAAGTTCATTTCATTGCTTGTTATTTGTTGTGTGGTGAAAACTTTAGTATTTGTAATGTATCCTCGTTGTCGATGTGGGTTGATGGCATGTTGTATGTAATAAACTGATATGCCTGTGATAAACTTACTAAATTTATGAATGGCTTTCGAGTTGCTTCTGTGAGTGAGTGGTGCGACGAGGCAAAAAATATATTTTCTGAATACATAATTGTACGAGCATTGCAACAGGTTATCGGATGGGGCCAATCAACAATAGTAGTACACTATTTGTACTAGCTTCAAATGCTTTGCGCGTCGTGCGGGTGTTTTTACTATAGCCATACTGTATTACGTAACCAGCACCTTGAATCCTCGATACTAGTAGTACTATATAGTACTAACTAGTAGGAGTAGTAGGGTGGCATGGGCCAGAACAAACATTCACGTCTAGGAGTACGGCACACGCCACCAGCACGACTTCCATCTGACATCATATTTCTTGCAGTCCGTGCTAGAGCGATCTCTTCAACCTCATCGTTTCTCTAACTCAGCCATCACGCGGTGGGCGAGGTGGGCGTTTGCCGATAGTCGGTTTCCTTAACTGCGGTCCCACTTGTAAGGCCAACTGCAACGCACGACCCCAAACGGACCTCCATTTTTCATGAACTCCAATGATAATTTTGACTAGAAAAGCAAGACCAAAGAAAACAAGAACCACAAGAATACATTTTACTACTCCTGTAAGTTGGATTAGTGCCTTCTGATGCATTCATTGTTGATCTGCGGAGGCTCGATCTTGCATGCTTCTTTCTTCTTCGAGTGTAAAGAAGTAGACGTTGCTTCCTCGCATCTAGTCTCATGTCTAGCCTCTATTCTAGTACTCCCTCCGGTCCGTTTTTCTCTGCGTCTAAGCAGCAACACGCATACCAAGTAGGAGTATCAACAAGTGCACTAATCTCATCTATAGCCTCTGTGCTAGCTAAAAGTGATAGAACATCTACTAAATTGCGCTCTATCAATATATGGATGTACTCTTCTTCCCAATACAGAAACTTGCATCCATTCTACTCCCCCCGTTGCACAATACATGCCTTCTATTTGTCAAAATATATATGTATCTAGACATGTTTTAGTATATAGGCACATCCATTTTTGGACAAATGGAAGTCAAGTATTTTGGAATGGAGGGAGTACACAATAAAAATTTTAAGTTAGCACAACTAGTCTAATCTGAGAGCACAACCGAAGATTTGGTCGGGTTCTTCCTCCTTTTGCCGACACATGGGACATCCAGCATCCAGGTCGTGTCATGAAAGAAAATAGAGTGGTAGTTGATAAGTTGAAACCACGAGATGTGCATCTTGGGTTAAACTGTAAATAGAATCTTACTACTCTTGAGTAACTCCAAAAGCGGCCATCGAAGATCTTTCTTGGATTTGTTTTTCATCACCAGCACGTCGAGGTGAAAGATGTGCAGGTTCAGTGGGTCCGCTTGCGTTTTCCCTGACATGTGGGACTGCATGTGATCAAACAGACGATGGGCTCTGCGCGTCCGCTGGCTGGCTGAGAAGAGAGATAGAGGAGTGCTGAGCACGGACTACAGGAAATTTGTTCTACGCACTGTACCTCGATATAGGCTCGATATAGTGGGGTGGCATGGGCCACAACTAGCATTCACGTCTAGCACTACGGCACACGCCACCCACACGAGTCCCATCCGACACCAATTTTCTTGGAGTCCGTGCTACAGGCATCTCTTCTCCCTCCTGTTTTCTCAGCCATCGGGCGGTGGGCGGGGTGGGGGTTTGCCGATAGTCGGTTTGCTCAACTACGGTCCCACTTGTAAGTGAAAATGCAACACCGCACGCATTCCCGCTTGAGCGGCGTGCCGGACCAACCGTGTGGGGGTGCGACATGAACACGGCAGGCTTTTCCTTTTGAACTCGTAACTTGTAAAATTTTGTTCTGCTCCATGGCGCGATCGATAGATAGAAAATAACGATTTTGCCTAGAGTAATGAGAAGTTTGGTTCTGGCGCCGTTCATGCATGGACTACGTACGAAAATTATGAAGTTGATGCGAAAGGTAAGATAATTACTGTAGTATCATATACTACTACATGGATTTGATGGAAAGATAAAAATACATACGGATCCATCAACGACATCCTCACGCCCTAGTGCGCCGGGTCACCAACCAACGTGTGAGGAGCAGCGGCGTTGGCGGCGAGCTCAACGTGCTTTTGAACAGTGCGTCCAAGGTTGCCTGCGGTCCAAGAAGGCCAGCGTCCTATCGTCCTCCTCTTGCATGCTCGCAGACGTGGGTGATTATGTCCATGGTGTCTTGCTGTGACAGGCGCTGCGCGGCGAGCGTGACCTCAAGGTGGACATTCTCCGGCGCGACAGCGGGCAGTCGCAAGGGCCACCAGTGCGTCGAAGAGGTTGTCACCATAGTGGCCGTTGAGGGTGGCGGGCATCGCAGAGCCTGGGCGCGTCGGCTGAAGGCTTATGTCAAAGTCGTCCGCGAGCTTCTTGACGACGGTGAACTTGTCGAGGAAACCGACGAGGACCTCGTCGAACAAGGAGACGAAGCTGTCATCCAAGTGGCCCCTCGCCCTGCCGGCCTCAAGCAATACTACCTGGAGACGTTCCTCGTTGCCGAGCCGCAGGCCGGCGTCGTGGACCATCTGGCACAGCCGGCTGATGCTCGCGCTCATCGCCTCCATGGGTCTAGCTTAGCTTCTACTAGTCAACTGATCTTGTGATTCGAGTGATCACTCTTTCCCTTGGTCAGTGTGCGTAGGTGCGTAGGATTTCGTACTACTCCTCGGCCCTCTACTGCACCTGCCTTTGGCTGTATGATAGGTGGGCCAGCCACCCCCTGGGCCCACGTGTCATTCACCTAAAGGCAGTTGCTGTAAGTCAATGAAGCCGCGCCCCCCTCCGTGCCGGTATAGTATAGTCATCTCACCGGACCTCTAGTTGGGGCCAAACGAGAGAAGTTTGATGTTTACTGGTTTATTGGTCCCCTTTGCATTTTGCGCCAAGTTTTGACCTTTGATTTAACTAATAAAATGTTAATGCATGTAAACAAAAATGTTGTGTAAGTCACATTACGAAAACCAAATAATCCCAAAACACTTAGGCGCGATGCATTAACTCCCTCCTTGTTTCTTATTTCGTGACATATCAACAGTGAGAGATGTGGACCGTCCATGCTTTCAATGACTTGAGACTACCAAACATGACATGCAGTGTTTAGTTCATTGCATGTAATCCTATTAAGACTCTAGTTAGCAAGAAAACATTAAGTTCTCTCGCTGATAGGAATAAAACACCATGTATTTATTTACAGAGGGAGTAGTACATTTTTTGTGACATACATTACTAGATATTGCTAGTCAAATACTAAAATCCAGATAGACGTGGTAGTACTCCTAAATCCAGACGGTGGTGCTACTAGTACTAGTACTAGTACTACCAATGTAGTACTCCTAGGAGTACTAGCACTGTACTACCCGTTGGTCAAATTATTACGTGTTGCTCCTCACAGTGAAGTGACAAGACCCTGCGCCGGAGATGACACCTGAGTATAGGCGCCGTGTTTGGCATACCATAGTCAGCCTCACCGTCTGCAGTCACTATCATCATGGCTGTAGAGCTAGCCTGCTTACAACTAGCCCTGTTCGACATAATTTCCCATGCGTAGATGCCCGTGCATTGCACGGAACACCAAGATTGGGGGTGGACTGCTCCGGCAGCGGCCATCGCGCCAGATTTTTCCACGGCCTTCTAGATGTGGTGGGGAGGAGATAAGGCTGATTGTGAGAGACAAGGAGTTGTTTGTAAATAGGGAACAAGTGCGGGCATCTTTTTGCAAAAATGGAGAAGCTTGGTTTGTATGTGTCAGATCTAGATCCGACGGCTACTGGTGAAATATGGGAGGCACAACATCATCACCAACTCAGGACCTGTTTGATTCGCAGGATTTTGAAAACGCAGGAGTAGGACACGGCAATATTACAAGTTTCAAAATGATATTACAAATGTTAGGAGTAATGCTGCACCTAGGAAGAGGGAATTACTAGGAAGTTCACGTAAGAACTTTCGTTACTTTAGGTGGATGCAGTGTTATCGTACAAACTAAAATCCACCGCCCTGACAAGTCACTAATGGGCAAATAAGTTTTCGAGTCTCTGGCCACTTGATGTTTCAAAAACAAATTCAGCTTCTGCGGAGACTTTGTCATTTAGGCTTAGACGCTTGCGGTGATCAGCACGCCATTCATTGTTGCGCCAGAGAACGCCAAACCTCATTACCTTGAGCACACTTGCCTCCAGAACAAAGAACCTGGCCAATTTAATCTCAGATGTGCTGCCTCAGTAGTCGATCAAATCAATTTCTGTAAGATGGAGATCAAGGCATTCAATGAGATTGTTATAGTGCAGCACATTTTTCACTTTCGGGTCTTTTTTTATCTGGAAAAGAAGAGAACATATTAGAGCAGCTGGCTGCATAAGATTGCCGTGTCATCAAGAGGTACCAATATCATTCGCTCATACGATAGGGTTGGCTGGCTAGTGATATTTTTCACTCTCTCTCTCTCTCCCCCTCTCTCTCTCTCTCTCTCTCTCTGATTATGTTTCCTCTCATTTAACTAGGAGCACGTGAAGAGCTTGGGCATTTGTTGCCTTCCACTATGTGGTCGATGCCATATTTCGCAAAACTATGCCACATATTACGCATCGATGTCAAATCAAAAGATTTTGGCACCGCTCTCGCGATGTGAGAGAGTTGGCACCGCTGTGCACACAGACCCACATGTATAAACAAATCAATCAAACCAACTACACCAGCCTCTCACTCTCCCCAAACAAGTGTTTTTTTATTGCCTCAGTCCTCTCTCTCTCTCCCATCCAATGTTTTTTCATTGCGTGAGTTAATTTGGCACCGGAGCAAAGTAGGTGCTCCAGATTGGGGCACCAGGTGAGCAATGGAGGGGCATCGATGCCAAAGGCATCACAAGTGAATTTGGCACATGTTTTGGCCTACATAGCCCACTTTTGTACTCCCTCCGTCCCAAAATTCTTGTCTTAAATTTGTCTAAATACGGATGTATCTAGTTACATTTTAGTGTTAGATACATCTGTATCTAAACAAATGTAAGACAAGAATTTTGGGACGGAGGGAATACTACCTCGTATTTAGTATAAAATTTTGACCATAGATTTACCTAAGAAAATGCCAATGCATGTCACTAAAAATTACACCATTTGAAATTATGTTCAAATACTCCAACTATATAGTTCTCAATGACATGCATTGACATTTTGTCAGTTAAATCTATGGTCAAATTTTGATACTACAAAATTGGAAGAGTAAACTAGGACGGAGGTAGTACTTGCCCTTAGGGTAACCATAGAGTTACTGGAGTAGTCTAAGTTACTTTCCACTATGACTAGCCTAGGCTACTATAGTAGTACAGCATAAAAATGATGCAGGTGATCACGCGAGAAAAAATACTAAAAACAATTATTTCGGTGCAGTGCGTAGATGTAGTTTTGAACACTACACTTGTCATCGTAATTTTGTAAAATTACGAAAAATTGAGCTACGTTGTGATTACCGTTTACTAATAGGAAAGAAGTTTCACCTCGATGAGTAGCTTCTCCGTGCATGGAAAGCATCTAAGGAATCCAACAACTTGATCCAGATTGGGGCCGATAGATTTTAGTGCTAAAATCTTCACTGTGCGCATGGACTGGGTCAAGCTTGTGGGAATCATTTTCTGGAAGACGGTCGTAAATACATCAAGAAGAAATTCAAAAATGTGAATTTCAAGAAGACAGAGAAGAAGATGAGTGCTGTACATGAACGATTACGGATCCAATAAAGAGTTCGGAGAATTTGGCAGACGAGTACACCAACGCTGTCAATTTCGGTGCGTCAATGACCCTGATTTTTGTTGGACCTTCTAGATCCGATACAAGCAATCTCTCAAGGAAAGGCGCATTCTCAATGACCATAACGTGGAACAACTGGAGTGATCTCTTCCCAATTGATGTCTTGTTGCGGGGCTAGCAAGACACATAAATCCATCGGAGATTCGTCGAGGCGATGTGGAGGCTAATGAACCCGTGGAGCTGCTCAAGACGAAGGTACTCGAGCGCCGTACAGCTGCGGAGCAGGTGCTCCATAGCCTTCTTCGAGATGACAACGTCGAAGAGGTCGAGCTTCTTGAGTTGAAGGAGAAGAATGGTGGGTGCGGCATTAATCTGGGGAAGACAGCAGGAGCTGAAGCTGGCGTGGCGCAGCGTTGGCATGAGGCGGAGCGCGGACAGCGGCAGAGAGCGACATCGTCCAGCTTCAAAGCTGAGCTCCTCGAGATGATCTAGGGAAGGGGATAAGAACCACTCGTCGAACTTGGGTTGGACCTTGCAGTTGGTACTGAACATGCGGATGTCAAGGTATCTGGCTGGCCCAGGGTGCGATGAAAGGATCTCGCAGAGGCAGTTGTCGACCGTGAGGTTGAGGGGGACACAGCGCCAGAGGGGGCGCCACCGCCGGAGAGCAGGGCGGTCCGCACGGCAGATTTGGTGGGGAGGAGGCCGATGATGACAAGCAGCATGTCGTCGAGGAGGCCGCTGATGAAGTCCAGGCTCGCCGGATGCGGTTTTGGCTCGTGCGGCCTCCGCTTGTTGGCTGCCTCGCCGTCCATCTCAATCGGCGGCGACGCCGGTGTACACGTGTGCTGGTGTGTGTTGTGTGTTGGGTGTGCGCGAGTGCGTCCTTCTGTGCATGCCGCCGTGCAGTGGTGAATTGTGCGCGAGTGCGTCCTTCGCGCGCAAGAAGTTTGTCCTCAATGTGCCCTCAATTTACTAGCGTGCGGGGTGCTACCCCGAGTGATTTCAACTTTGTTTCCTTGACCACATGTCAGATGGGCCTCTAGTTTACTTATTTTCACCCACTGCCACATGGGCCAGCACACCAAGATACAGAACACGAGCTGACAATGCAGCATGTGGATTGGTTGGACGGTCAACTAAACAATATACAGAGTTATACACTGACACAGTGAGCGTATAATACGTCGGTATAGAGAGTTCGAGTGAGAGGGGAGGCCCATGAGAGATAGCAGAGAGAGAGAAAGAGCTACTCCCTCCGTTTGATAATGTAGTTACAACATTTTTTTAAAGTCAAACTTTTGAAACTTTGACCAAGTTTATAAAGAAATTACTTATATCGGCAATACCGAAGATAAATGATAGTATGAAGTAAGTACATGTTGTGATGAATCTAATGATCATTCCAGATGTAAATGTTTTTCTCCACATATACCTAGTCAAACTTTTCTAAGGTTTGACTTTCCAAAACATCCATATGCTTATGGAGAATCCCTGACGAGAGAGAGAGAGAGAGAGAGAGTGAAAAAAGTGTGTGTGCGTGTGTGAAAGAGACATGGACAACACACGATAAAAGTGGAGAAAAAGCGTGCGTGTCTTATGCAAACATATCACACATGCATCTTCGACAACGGAGGCAAGGTGAGGAGATAGTGTGTGGTTGTTTGGAACCAAGAGAGGAAGACCCCTAGCACGTGGCCAAGAGGGGTCTGACAAACAAGGGAGAGAGGTCGAGAGAGACGTATGGAGAAAATGCAGACATGGGGAGGAGAGAGTGTATGTTTGTCATAGAGAGATCCCTTGGAGATCGTGATGGGACTACATGGGTGGGAGATCGAGTGACAAGGTGTGTGCGTGATAGAAGATGCCCCGAGAGATATAGAGATAGACGTATGGATGGAAGGAGACAATACGTGTGTTCCTGATGGCTAGTAAGAGATAATCATACTTAGGAGGGGGGAGTGCTTGCGCCTATGGCCCTGTTTGGATACTCTAACTCAGTTAGAGGTTAGAGTTAGATTCTAACCCTGAACTAATTCTAAGTAAAGAGGTGTTTGGATGGCAGGGTTAGATGGAGCGCGGATACGGCGAGGCACCTTGATGGACGATGCGAGAGGGAGGGAGGGAGAGCACGAGAAGCTTTGAGGAAGTGGGGGAGGGATCTGCTGCGGGGAGAGCGAGAGAAAAAAGTGTTTACTAGTGGTCTCAAGAAGAACTAAGCCAAATAAGCACCTCTTGGATGGGTTAGTTTTTTTGGATGGGTTAGATGCATCTAACCTAAACTAACCCTCCTGTTTGGATCTTTTTGGGTTAGTTGACTCCAAACTAACCCAAACTAACTCTAACCCATGGATCCAAACAGAGCCTATGATGGAGTGAGGGATTATGGTACTTAGGGGGGTGCGTGTCACATGGAGAGAGAACAAGGGCGGAGAGTGTTGGATGGGTCTATATGTATAGCGCGAGCGAGACATGTGTATGTGTGAACCAGGGAGATATAAGGCCCGTTTGGCTTGCGTCGTGAGCATCTTTTGCGTGGCCTGGGGTTGTGGCTGGATTTCATGCACGCTGGTTTGGTTGCTACCCTGTGAAAAAGAAAGCCCGCCTGGGCTGGGTTCCCTTGCACTTTAATTAGCCTGGCTGAACTCCAGACACTGCAAGTAGCCTGGCCCAAGCGACCGATTTCGAACGCCTGGCCGTGCCTGGTCGTGCGGCCATGAGGCTAACATGAACATGGATGGATATTAGCATTAAATAATTGATGCATGGATTGATTGATGGGACGTTGATGCTTTGCCTGCCCCAGGCATGAACCAAACGCTTCAGCACCACACAAGCCTGGCCAGGCAGAAATATTTTACATCTCACGTCCACACCAGGCAGTACCGACCATCAATGCATGAGGGTCAGGTCACGAACCAAACTGACCAATAAAGTTTGAGAGAGATTGAGGAGCCCCGATAAGGCTGAGTGGTGCATCAGATAGCTGAGAGGGGGAAAGAGATATTCCATCCGCTCGATAATGCAGTGCATGTAATTTTTTTAGAAGTCAAACTTTGGAGACTTTGATCAGGTTTACGCAAATGTTATTTATATCTACAATACCAAAGATACATCATACAAAACTACATCTCATGGTGAATCTAATGGTATATGTTTGTCGTACTAGATGTAATTCTTTTTCTCCACGTACATGGTCAAACTTTGTGATGTTTGACTTTTCAATAAATCTATGTGCTATGGATGGAGGTGAGTGCCTCAGTCGAGACAGATCAAGTGCGTGTGAAGGAGAATGAGTAAGTGTGCAAAAAGAGTATGTGTGTGAAAGAGAAAGTGACAACAAACGATAAATTAGAGAGAGTGTGTGCGTTTTTTCGTTTCTTATGCGAACATATCATGCATGCATCTCCGAGATGGAAAAGCGAGGCGAGGAGATACACGAAGATAGCTAGTGTGTGATTGTTTGCAACGGAGAGAGACACCCCTGTAGCACATGTCCAATAGAGGTCTGGCCAACAAGGACAAAAGGTCGAGAGGGACACATGGATGGCATGGATGCATGGGGAGGGAGAGAGGGTGTGTTTGTGATAGAGATATCCCCTTGAGATCGTGAGGGGGCTATATGGGTGGGAGATCGAGGGAGTGTGTGCGCGATAGAAAGATGCCCCAAGAGAAATCAAGATAGACCATGCACATGTTTGTGATGGAGACTAAGATTAGCTAGTCATATACATATACGGGGGACTGCGTGTGCCTACAATTGAGTGAGAGACCATCATACTTGGCTAGCTGGGCATGAGATTGTGTGTGTGTGTGCGTGTGGGATGGAGAGAGAACGATGGGGAGAGATAGAGTTTTAGATGGGCCTATCGAGTGCGAGTGAGATATGCATGTGTATGTGTGACCCAGGTGGATGGAGAGTTTGAGAGAGGCGGGAAGAGCTCCGAGACGACATAGTGGTGCGTGAGAGAGTTACGGGCAAAGAGCCAAGGAATTTGTGTGCGTACGATGAGTGCACCCAAGATATCTAGCTTGGACTAGCTAGAGTATCATACATAGTGTGCGAGAGAGACCTATAGATGGTGTATATATGAATGCGGACTAGAAAGACCCCCCCCCCACACACACACACACAGAGAGAGAGAGAGAGAGAGAGAGAGAGAGAGAGAAAGGGAGAGGAACCAACAAGGTTTTTGTGTTGGATGCGTGCGACAGAATTGAAGATTGTCGGCGAAAGAGTGAGAGAGAGAGAGAGAGAACATGAGTCTGGGAGAGGGGGAGGTCGCGTTTTATGCATCAAAGACTGATATATACTTGCATTCAAATATTTAAATTGGAGACCATGTTGTCTGCAATCCACACATGAATGGATATATGCGTATATCAAACAAGTTCATTAATTTGACTTTCAACATGTTCATGGAGTACTATAATATTGTACAACATGCTACTCGATTGAGGTGTTCAATTTTGGATTTAGTTCACTATTTTGACCTACTGAACGAGCTAGTTCATTGAATCGAGATATTTCATTTTGGGTTTGATTCGCGTTTTTGAGTGGGTCAACTATTTGTCATATAGTAAATCGCTAGCAACAAGCATGTAAAAACACATTACTCCCGAGCATCATCTCTCCATCTAAAAAAGAAGTGGCAAGCTAATATTTAAAAATTTGATTCGAATCGACTTGGTAAGGTAGACGTGGATGCTCGTTCTCCCAAAATTTGAACGAACCGTTAAACATCCTCTCTGCTCGGTGGAATTCGCCCGAGCAAATAAATGGGAGACGCGAAATTAACGTCCTATGTGGGACACGCATCAATTGCCCGTTGTACATCGAGGGTAGGTTCGTAACTTCATCCAAGCGCGCCTTCTACTCGGCCGAAATGACATGTGCCGAATAATTCAGAAACCATGGTCGGCAAAACACGCTCTCCTCACCCGAAATAGCTCGCGCCCACTATTTCAAAACACGCTCTCCTCGCCCAAATTCGCTCGCGCCCACTATAGTTCAAAACACGCCCTCCTCGCCCGAAATCGCTCCCGCCCACTATTTGGGGAGAAGAAAAGTTACTCTACTATCCCCAACCCTCAGTACACAGACCCAAGCTGAGAAGCCTATAGGCAAGGGTAGAACTGTAACTTCCCCTCACATTTCAGACAAATGCGTCCGTAAGACATGGTTCCACTCCCCTCCCAATTCCCCCCGCCCGCCCCCATTCATACCTCGTGGGCGCCAAATCACCTTCTCCCCGGGAAGCTCCCTTCTCCCGAGCCACGAAACATCAGCCACACCTCCATGGCGCCCCCCACCGCACCAATTTCACAGCCGCCCTCCTCCCTAATACCGGAGACGCTGTCCAATTGCCGTCGTGCACTGGGTCGTGTGCCTCTTACTCCATGCTGCTGGTGCTGCCACGACGATGGCCGCATGACCTGTACCGGAGCCGATTCACCCCCGCCGTTGTTCACGGCGCCGAAGCGGCTCCAACTTCAGATCCGTCCAGAGTCCTGGCGCTGCTTCCGCATAGCTGTCGACCATCGCGACATCGCTCTTTCCCTGCCGCCGGTCACCACCGCAACCGCGTGGGCCTCACCGACTCGGCAGCTGGACCTGCCTACTTCACCATGCCGCCAGATAGGTCGCACCCTCATCTGAAATCACTTTATTTAGGTGTCAGTTGTCAGAATTTTTATTCTGGGCCAATCGATTCCCAATGGAAAGAAGCACCCCTCGAGGCGGCGGAACTCCTAGGCTGCCGGTTGGCTGGTGTCTAACGTAAGGGTGCGGGGCCACAAGTTTGCTGCGGAAGCAGCACTTAGATGGTTATCTTTTGGAGTTGCGTGGGTTGAAGGTACTGCCGCCGCCGGATCAGGATGACGGGGAGTCTTTGTGGATTGGCCCGGGGGCGGCGCAACCACGGCAGTGTGGTGGGGCGGGGAGCGGGGTTTTGGACGGGGCCACGGATTGCGGAGGTACGCTGCTCTGCCGTTGGTCGCTGGCTCTTCGGCGAAGATTCCGAACAGTGTCAGCCGGGAGGCACAAGACGGCCATCAAGCCATCCGGCGTAGATCGGACAGTACCAAAATAAAATAAAATCGTGTGACCCCAATTTAGTCTTCAGTCAACAGACGTGTGACCATTCTCGTACCTTGCTGTTGATCTCTTAGTGTATTTCTTTGGATCAAAGAGATATGTCGTTCTTAACTTTATGCGTTATCTGCATCTTCAGACACACCGTCTTCCGACTCACCGCAGCTGCTCCAATAAGGGAAGCATACACCATAAGGGAGCTACAGTCCCCACTCAACAGTTCCCTGCATCAAATGCGCGTGCCCGACATGGACAGCCACAACAACTGCAGGGCCATCGACAAGTCAGCACATGATGCTCACTCCTATGGATGGTAGCCAGATAGGTTGTACCCTCATCTTACTTGTGTGCAACATTTGTGGCTTTGTTATTCATCTAAGCACGGAAAATAGATCATCACATTTCACTGTATATTCATGCTGATCTCTTACGGGTCTTGTTTAGGAGTTCACGTTGTTCCATAGTTCAGCTAAGATACTTGTTCTTTAGGTAACATTGTTCCATAGTTATCATCCATCAGCCATTGCTATCCCACAGGCTGGTGATTATAGTATTATACCACTTCTAGTATTACCTATGTTGTTCTTTAATACTTTTGTGTGCCATCTAGTTAATCTCAAGTACAAATGATACATATTCTGTAGCTTTCATCTGTGTTCTCCCTTTAGTTTATGAGACCTGTTGCTGCTAGTTAACCCCAGTCCTACTATTTATGTCGTCTCCTACAGGCACTCATTTACATAAATCTAACTACTAGTTGTCTTCCATGCATGTCAGATATAATTGCACACACTGATATATCCACAAGAACCTCACGGAGCAATGTAAAGGCCAATAAACTTGATATCAATGATACCTAATATGATGGAACATGTAAAGGCAGTTCTTCAGAAGACTTGCAGAAAGATGATGAATCCTCTTCACCCCACAAGGTCCTTGCTCTAACTTGGCCTGTGATATGGGTACAACATGCATATAATGTCCTGGAGTGTATCTACTCTGTTGTAATGCCATGTGCTTAGCATGCTGATCATGCATGTAAATATGTCATGCCTTCCTGTTTTTCAGTACCTATTCCATTCATGATAACATGTTTTCAAATTCAAGTACTGTCATTCTACTCTATCGCAATGCCATCTGCTTAATTTGGACATCATGCTTTTGAATATCTTATGCATTGTTATTCATCAGTATGTACTTCATCTGTCTGCCATACCATGTTTTTTTACATTGAAGTGTTGTTCTAGTGCTCTGTTGCAATGCCATCTTATTTTCCCAATCATACACGTGTATGTTGCCTTAGTTATTTCTGTACGTATTCCACTAGCATATAGTTTTACATTCAACTAGTTTTTTTTGCTGTGTTGTCCTATCGTATCCCTAGCTCTTACACCATACTCCCTCCATCCGGATTACATGTTGCCGAAATGGATAAAAAAGGATGTATCTAGAACTGAAATACGCCTAGACCCATCCATTTTTTCCGGATGGAGGGAATACATGTCAATATGTCATGCCTTTCTATTCTTCAGTACCTATTCCATCTCTCTGCTGTCGCATGTTTTATAATTAAAGCACCATTCTTCTATACAAGGCATGCAAGGGGAAGACGGCTATGTTAGAATCTGAAGGGTTACAAACAAGGCCTTTGCAAAAGATCCAAACGCCAGGAGATAATAAACCAACTCTAGTTTTTATAGATACTATTCCAGCACAGAGAAACCCAACTCCTACTGATAATAAGCAGATTCCAGTGGCCAAAGAACTAGTCCCCTCCAGTCCAGCAAAAATATGTCAACTCAATTCTAAGAAGCGTGTGCGTATCCTTGCATCATGAAATTTTATAGCATGCTGATCATATTTTCTAAATGTTTCTTACCCATCTCTCTTTTAGAAAATAAGCTTAACAGATAGAAGAATTTCTGCAATGGTATCATTTGTGAGGAAAGATTCTTGCAGGAATTCTCTGTGCTCCAATGTAGATGTAAGTACCTGTTGTATATCACTATATTTTTACATCAGCATGTATTTTGTTAATCGGCGTGAATCCAACCTTTATCTGATCTAAATTTAGTTGTAGCAAAATGTATGATTAAAGGCCACAATGTTGATTTTTGTAAGGAAAACTGCCTGGTAGTTTTGCATCCTGAGCTGCATGAGTGTACTATCTCATATCAGTGGGTTTGAATACTTTGGTTCTGAAGTGGGTTTTTCAGTGTTTTTTACTGTGTTGTCCTGTCGTATCCCTAGCTCTAACATCATACTCCCTCCGTCCGGATTAAATGTCACAGAAATGGATAAAACTGGATGTATCTAGAACTGAAATACGCCTAGACCCGTCCATTTATTTCTGGATGGAGGGAATACATGTCAATATGTCATGCCTTTCGATTCTTCAGTACCTATTCCATCTCTGCAGTAGCATCTTTTATAACTGAATCACCATTCTTCTATATAAGGCATGCAAGGGGAAGACGGCTCTGTTAGAATCTGAAGGGTTACAAACCAGGTCTTTGCAAAAGATCCAAACGCCAGGAGATAATAAACCAACTCCATTTTTCATAGATACTGCTCCAGCACAGAGAAACCCAACTCCCACTGATAATAAGCAGATTCCAGTGGCCAAAGAACTAGTCCGCTCCAGTCCAACAAAAGAATGTCAACTCCATTCTAAGAAGCGTGTGCGTATCCTCGCATCATGAAATTTTATAGCATTCTGATCATATTTTCTACATGTTTCTTACTCATCTCTCTTTTAGAAAATAAGGTTAAACGATAGAAGACTTCCTCCATCGGGATCGTATTCGAGGAAAATATCTTGCGGGAATTCTTTGTGCTCCAATGCTGATGTAAGTACCTGTTGTATATCACTATATTTTTACATCAACATGTATTTTGTTAATCAGCGTGAATCTAACCTTTATCTGATCTAAAATTAGTTGTAGCAAAATGTTAAAGGCGCCAATGTTGATTTTTGTAAGGAAAACTGCCCGGTAGTTTTGCATACTGAGCTGCATGAATGTACTATCTCATATCACGCACATTACTGAATTGTAGTGCTTCTCTGGTTGCCCATTCATTCATTGTGTCAATGTTGCTTTCGTACTACCTTACCTGGCTGATGATAGCTATGCCATATTGTGTTAATTTGGTGTAGGCTACTTGCCCAAACGTTCGTTGTGTTAATGTTGTTTTCCTATTATCTGAATTGGCCAATGATAGCAATGCTAGTGTGTTAATTTTGTGCAAGCTGCTGAAGATAAGAAGACAAACTCTGAAAACAGCAAGGCAACCCCATTGTTTCTTTCCAGTAAATCTAGGCCATGTAATATGGCAATAACTCATGATTAATCTGTTTGGTTCCCGTCCTAATTTATGTTATGATGCAGTGGTCGAGACACTCTCCACTATCAATAATACAAGCCTGCCAAAATTGCCATCTAAATATGTTCAGTGTCCTCTGTCTCGAATGCAATGGAATAAATGTATGTTTGTGAACCAATTAATGGCTGAAGCAATGATGGAAATGGTGGATGAATCAGAGGTGCAGAGTTGTGCGACACAACAACTGATCAATGTTTTCAGAGACAGTGTAGCAAAGCAGAAAGAACTTGCCCACATGCTTATGGGCGTCATCTGTGCTGAGGTTGCAGATTGTGACGTTGTAGATGGTTAGGTTCTGCTCATTTATTTGCACTGGCATCAATCTTTGATTGCCCAGTGGATGTAATTTCCTGTAATATATGCTGGATGTGCAACGTTATTCCCTGTATGCCGTACCTTTGCGTGATCGGTTTTGGTCCTGTGCATAATTGTTCGTCGTAATGGGCTCAAATTATCTAATGTGGCCTAAAGACATGTACGAACTTTAGTGGGTCCATTAAGTTAATGGGCCGTTACTAGGCCGAAAGTTAATGGTCGGCCCTCTTACCTCCCGGGTCGTTAACAGGCCGACATCGAAGCGGGCAATAGGTGGCCCCAGTTTATTTCACAGGTCGTTAACAGGCCGTTACTAAGTTTGGGCTACATATGGCCCAACTATATTGTAGGCCTTTAGCAGGCCGAAAGAGACAACGGGCTTGTAATGGACCATGAAGACCATGGGCCGCTAAGAGGCCGAAAGTCAGGTCGTATTGTAAATGGCCCAACTGTGTTGTGGGCCTTTAGCAGGCCGAAAGAGAAACCGGGCTGGTATTGGACCATGAAGGGCATGGGCCGTTAAAGGGCCAAAACTAAGGTCCAACTACAAATGGCCCAACTCATTTATGGTCTGTTAATCGATCGAAAGTCACACAGGGCCGGGAATTGGCCCAACACTTAAATGGGTCGCTAAAAGGCCAAAACTCAGGTCCGACTAAAAATGGCCCAACTGATTTATGGGCCGTCAACAGGCTGAAAGTGACACCGGGCCAGAAAATTGGCCCAACACTTAAATGGGCCGCTAAAAGGCCGAAACTCGGGTCCGACAACAAATGGCCCATCAGATTTATGGCCCGTCAACAGGCTGAAAGACATACCGGGCCGGAAACTAGCCCGACATTTAAATGGGTCGCTAAAAGGCCGAAAGAAGTACATCCTGAAAATTGGCCCATCCATTAAACGGGCCGTTAACAGGCCGAAATCTCATCGGGCCGATATTGAGCCCAGATATATAGCGGGCTGTTAACGGGCTCGAACTAACGATGGGCTGCAATGGTATCAAATCTTTAACGGGCCGTTGACGGGTCGAATTGGCTCATCTTGTATGGGTCGTGGGCTTAAATGGACCTGACACAAGTAGGCCTTATATGGGCTGCCTGCTAATTTTTACTGGGCCGGCCTTTTCACAGGAATGGGCCTCTGTTGGGCCATGCCACGTGTCGACGTACCATAGGTGTCTTCCGTCTAATGAGTGGATGACATCTGTCCCAACGGTGAGCTGACACGTGTTTCCTCCAGCCAATGATGATTTTACACGTGGAAAATCCCCATTGGTTGGGGCTGTTAATGGGTTATCGGATCCAAAACCCGACCCGATAGCTTAACGGCGTTCTGTTACGGTGGATGCCACGTGTCGGTCACCCTTGACGAAACCACTTCTGTGATGCGCGATTTATCGTCATGGAAGTGGACACTTCCGTGATGATAATTTTGGTAATGTCATGGAACACTTCTACGATAGCACAGGTATGACTATCTTGATTCTGTCATAAATTTGTCATGGATGTACATGCATGACAAAAAACGTGACCTACTGTGACAAACATGTATCATCACGGAAGTGTATTTTTTTGTAGTGTTACTTGCCCGAGATTCGATCGTCGGTATCATCATACCTAGTTTAATCTCGTTACCGGAAAGTCTCTTTACTCATTTCGTAATGCTTCATCTTGCAACTAACTCATTAATCACATTGCTTGCAAGGCTTATAGTGATGAGGATTACCGAGAGGGCCCAGAGATACCTCTCCGATACACGGAGTGTCAAATCCTAATCTCAGTCTATGCCAACCCAACAAACACCTTCGGAGACACCTGTAGAGCATCTTTATAATCACCCATTTACATTGTGAGGTTTGATAGCACACAAGATGTTCCTCCGGTATTCGGGAGTTGCATAATCTCATAGTCTGAGGAACATGTATAAGTTATGAAGAAAGCAATAACAATAAACTTAACAATCATAATGCTAAGCTAACGGATGGGTCATGTCCATCACATCATGATGTGATCTCGTTCATCAAATGACAACACATGTCTATCATTAGGAAACATAACCATCTTTGATTAACGAGCTAGTCAAGTAGAGGCATACTAGGGACCATATGTTTTGTCTATGTATTCACACATGTACTAAGTTTCCGGTTAATACAATTCTAGCATGAATAATAAACATTATCATGATATAAGGAAATATAAATAAAACCTTTATTATTGCCTCTAGGGAATATTTCCTTCAACTCTTGCTCAGTTCTCTTGTCCTGGTGCTCATGCTCAGAATGGTGTGGCTGAGCACAAGCATCGTCACCTTCTTGAGACGGCGCGTGCGATGATAATTGCCGCCTCTCTTCCGCCTCACTTCTGGGTTGAGGTTGTTACCACTTACACCTATCTCATCAACATTCAGCCATCTGTTGCTCTACAGGGTGGTATTCCTCTTGAGCATCTTTTGGGTCGTTCTCCTGATTATTTGGTGATTCGTTTGTTTGTTTGTGTTTGCTATGTTTTACTTGCTCCTCGTGAACGCACCAAACTAACCGCTCGGTCTGTTGAGTGTGTCTTTCTCGGATACAGTGATGAGCATAAGGACTATCAATGTTGGGATCCTGTCGGTTGTCAAATGCGTATTTCTAGGGATGTCACCTTTGATGAGTCTCCTCCCTTCTACCCACGTCCATCCTCCTCGGCCTTTTCTATGGAGGACATCTCTTTTCTTACGTTTCCGGATACACCTCCCTCTGTGCCCAATATTCCTACTCCTTGTCCCGCTGTTGCAGATCCAATACTGTCTTCTCCTATGATTTCTTCTCCTCCCTCATCGCATGACTCTCCACCTTCATCACCGATACCTTCTTCTTCTCCACCTTCATCATTGATACATTCCCCATCTCCACCTCCAGTGATTCCACCTCTCCCCTCCTTTCCTTTCCATTACACCCATCGTCGACGTGTTGTGGATGAGTCTACTGATGTGCCCACTACTTCTGTTGTGTCGTCTTCCTCCTCTCAACCGACTTATGGTCTTCGTTCTCGGCCTTGTCCACCCCCTGAACGATATTCTCCTTCTCGCTATGGTCTTTCGACCATTGTTGAGCTGACTTCTTATCGAGATGTTGTTATTCATCCTGAATGGCAGTTTGCCATGTGTCGTGGAATTGTCACGGCAGATGTCCTAGTGTGAGGACTTAGTCGTGAGGCCAACGCATCTATGTGATAGCTTGAGAGGGGTTGATCGGGACGAGAGACGCAACACACAAGACAAGGATTTAGACAGCTTCGGGCCCCGAGAAACATCATCCGGTAATAGCCCTACATGCTGTTTGTGGCTAGGTCTCATTATGCTCATGAGGGAGACGCCGCATAAGCCGGCTCCCCTTTAGTTGTGTCTAGCCTTAGAGACTTTTCTTGTCCCTCTTGGGGTGCCCTGCCCCTCCTTATATATGTTGAAGGGGCGCGTTACATGACTAGTCCTAGTAAGATTAGGATTACTCAATTACAAGTGGAGTCCTAGTCTTGCTTCCTTTGTAAAGGAATATTCCTTATGCTTTCCTCTTAAGCCGGTCCACCAGAGTATAAGCCGGCCTGCTGGGCCTTGGGCCTTGTCGTCCGTCTGATCTACCCGCCAGGTCTCTAGTGAGTCACAATGTCCAGGAGGGTTACATGTAAACCGCCATGTCTGGGCAGATCGCTAGTGAGTCGCCAAGCTCCAGTCGGGTCTCTGGTGAGTCACCATGTCCGGCCGGATCATAATTCCGGCTGGGTCATATCGCGGGGTATATCCCCGACACCATGGCAGAGGATATTGTTGCCCTTGAGCGTAGCGACACATGGGATCTAGTTTCTCTTCCTCCCCATGTTCGTCGCATCACTTGCAAGTGGGTCTATAAGATTAGTACTCGCTCTGAAGATTCTCTTGAGCGTTATAAAGCTTGTCTCGTAGCTCGTGGCTTTCAGCAGGAGCCTGGTCATGATTATGATGAGACTTTTGCTCCTGTGGCCCATATGACCACTGTTTGCACACTTCTCGCCGTGGCCTCTGTTCGCCACTGGTCCATGTCTCAGCTTGATGTTAAAATGCCTTTATTAATGGTCAGTTGCGTGAGGAAGTTTATATGCAGCCACCACCTGGGTATTCAGTCCCTGATGGCGTGGCTTGCAGCCTTCTTCGCTCTCTCTATGGCCTTAAGCAAGCCCCCCATGCTTGGTTTGAGCGTTTTGCCTCTATGGTCACTGCAGATGGTTTTTCGCCAAGTGCTCATGATCCAGCGTTATTTGTCCATCTTTCTTCTCGTGGTCATACTCTTCTTCTATATGTTGATGACATGATCATCACTGGCGATGATTCTGAGTACATTGCCTTTGTCAAGGCCCGTCTTAGTGAGCAGTTTCTTATGTCTGATCTTGGTCCTCTAGGTTACTTTCTTGGGATTGAGGTTTCCTCCACCTCTGATGGCTTTTTTATTTCCCAAGAAAAGTATATCCAGGATCTTCTTACTCATGCGGCTCTTAATGATGAGCGCACTATTGAGACTCCTATGGAGCTCAATGTTAACCTTCGCACTTCTGATGGTGAGCTCTTGTCTGATCCGACGTGTTATCGTCATCTTGTTGGGAGCGTTGTCTATCTTGCTATAACTCGTCCAAATATCTCCTATCCTGTCCATATTCTGAGTCAGTTTGTTTCCGCTCCCACTTCAGTTCACTGTAGTCACCTTCTTCGTGTTCTATGATATCTTCGTGGCACGATCTCTCTTCGTCTTTTTTCCCATTCCAGTTCACTACAGCTCCAGGCCTATTCGGATGCTACGTGGGCTAGTGATCCTTCGGATCGCCGTTCACTTTCTGCTTACTGTGTTTTTCTTGGTGGTTCTCTCATTGCCTGGAAGACAAAGAAACAGACCGCAGTGTCCCGTTCGAGTGCAGAGGCCGAGTTGAGAGCTATGGCTCTTCTGATGACAGAGGTGACTTGGCTATGATGGTTACTGGAGGATTTTGGTGTTTCTATTACTACACCTACCACCCTCTTGTCTGACAGTATAGGCGCTATCAGTATTGCGCGGGACCCCGTGAAGCATGAGCTTACCAAGCATATTGGTGTTGATGCTTTTTATGTGCGTGCTACTGTGCAGGATCATGTTGTTGCTCTTCAGTATGTGCCTTCCGAGTTACAGTTAGCGGACTTCTTCACGAAGGCTCAGACTAGAGCGCAACATAGATTTCACCTCTCCAAACTCAGTGTTGTAGATCCACCATGAGTTTGAGGGGGGTGTTAGAGTTATATTGGTGATGTCCTTTGGCCTTTTGTATTCTAGCCTTTTGGCATCCTCTTGTACATATATATGATGGCTCTGGCCTCCTAGTAATACAAGTTGCTTTTCTAACAATGTCGAACCGACACAGTTGCCGTGCGAGGTTACGCCTCTTAGCTAAATATGATGGTAAATTCCTATATTTCCCACGTGACAAATGTGAGACTTTGGAGATGGAGTTTCTTTGTTGTGATGATCCATATATGATAGTACGATGTTAGTTATACCCAAAATATGGTTCAGTGACGATGGTTTTGTTTGTGCTCTGCCACAAAAGCTTGTATCTTTGTCCAAATTGTGAAACAGAAGAAGGAGATTGGGATTCGACACAGCCCATAGGGCGGCCGGGGGAGTGTTTATATATGCAGCCTCTAGGGCACGGCATATCCGAGATTACATAGGTTGTTACAAGAGATAAGGAGATAACTACAAATATTAACAGCCACCTAATCTATAACAACATTCTGTTTAACATCCCCCCTCAATCTAAACTTCCCTCAAGAAGATTCAGATTGTATCTATTGGAGACAAACATCGTCTCTGCCAATGGCTTTGTGAATATATCAGCAACTTGCTCTTTAGAAGAGATGAACCGAACGTCCAATGCCTTGGCTGCAACTCTCTCTCGAACAAAGTGAAAATCTACTTCTATGTGCTTAGTCCTGGCATGAAATACCGGATTAGCATATAGATAAGTAGCTCCTAAATTATCACACCACAGCACAGGTGGTCTTGCCATGAAAACACCAAGTTCACCAAGGACTGATTGGATCCAGATTATCTCTATTGTTCCATTTGGAGGTGCTTTATACTCAGACTCTGTGCTTGAGCAAGAAACCATGGCTTGTTTCCTCGAACTCTAGGACACAAGATTAGGGCCAAGAAACACAGCAAAACCAACAGTAGACCTCTGATCATCACTGCACCCTGCCCAATCTGAATCAGAAAAACAACTCAATAGCATTGAAGGGCACTACTAGGAAAAGGCATGCTAGTGGCGCACCAGTTTTTCCTACTAATGGCGCACTACTGGTGCGCCACTAGCATCACGCCATTAGAATATTTTAGCAATGGCGCACCACAGGTGCACCATTAGTAACCCACATGTGCGCCATTAGTATCTGGTATACTAATGGCGCACCACATCAAAGTGCGCCATTAGTAACATTTTTTTTGTTTTTTCTTAATCTCAGGTCACTATTTCACATATGAGATATCCAACACATATATATACAACAAGCATCCATATAACAATCATATCCAACACACAAGTTTCATCATATATACATACATAGCCAACACATAGTTCCATCGTTACATATTACAAAAGTTTCACATTGTTCATCCAACACTGTTATCCATCAATTCACAAAAGTTTCACATTGATACAAAATAAAAAACACAAATGGAAAAGAAACACTCCATCCATGCAAGCTTCCGTGAATTAAATCAAATCTGCAAAATGATAAACAAGAAGTTAGAAGAAGAAGAAGAAGAAGAAGAAGAAGAGAAGAAGAAGAGGACTAGAAGAATACTAGAAGAAGAAGAAGAAGACTAGAAGAATACTAGAACAAGAAGAACACTAGAAGAATACTAGAAGAAGAATAAGAAGAATAAGAAGACGACTATAAGCTTATTATGTAAACCTGATCATTTTGTGCTAACATAAGTTATTTTGGAGCTAACCTATAGGAAACTAAGCATCTAAGCTCTCTAAGTTAGCATATTAGAGCCAACTTAGGTAAAATGAAGCTAAACTATGTCATTTTGGAAAAGAAGAAGAATAAGAAGAATAAGAAGAATACTATAAGCTTATTATGTAAACTTGATCATTTTGTGATAACATAAGTTATTTTGGAGCTAACCTATAGAAAACTAAGCATATAAGCTCTCTAAGTTCACATATTAGAGCCAACTTATGTAAAATGAAGCTAACCTATGTCACTTTGGAAAAGAGGAAGAATAAGAAGAATAAGAAGAAGACTATAAGCTTATTATGTAAACTTGATCATTTTGTGCTAACATAAGTTATTTTGGAGCTGACCTATAGGAAACTAAGCATATAAGCTCTCTAGTTCCAACTTAGGTAAAATGAAGCTAACCTATGTCATTTTGGAAAAGAAGAAGAATAAGAAGAATAAGAAGAAGACTATAAGCTTATTATGTAAACTTGATCATTTTGTGCTAACATAAGTTATTTTGGAGCTAACCTATAGGAAACTAAGCATATTAGAGATAACATAGGTAAATAAGTATATATATATATATATATATCATTTTGGAGATCTGACATACCTGACATAGTTCAGTTCTCATTGTTCTTCTCCTTCTCCTTCCTCAGCCTGATGCGCCAAGAGCGGCGAGGCAGTGGAGGCAGCGGGATGTAGTCTTCTACCACAATTGGCGTGGTCATGTCGCCCAGCTGTGGGATTGCTAGCGCCACCACCGGTGCGTGGTCATTGTCAGGCACCACCACCATCGCGAGGCCACCTTCAGGCAGGACGGGCATGACCATCGCTAGGTCATCCTCATCCACCACCATCTCTTGCCCATGGTCAGCCACCACCATCTCTTGCCCTTGGTCAGCCACCACCAGTGCTAGGTCATCCTCAGCCTGATGCCCATCGTCATCCTGCAGCTCCTCATCCCCACTTTGCTTCTCTTCTCCCCCACTCCAGTCCGGATCATCCTTCTTGTTGTCAGAATCGCTGCTGCCAGAATCACTGCTGCTTTCGCTAAAGCCAGAATCGTTGTTGCTTTTGCTACATCCATAATCGTTGCTGCTTTGGCTATAGCCAGTGTCGCTGCTGCTGCTCCCATTGCTTGTCCAAATGCAACAATGACCATTAACAATCGATGTGAGACAAAGCCAAATGTAGAGGAATAAGAAGAGGCGGAATGTACTGGCATCATCATCGTCAGCGTAGCGCATGCGACACATAGTTGCATTGAACACCTTCACGGTGAGCATGGTGGCATCGTCGTCGTACCTGAAGAGAAGGAAGTACCCCAGCCGCAGGTCGTAGGCACGGTAGAACTTCTCCCACCCACGATACAAGTACATGTGGTCCTCCTTGATCACCAACTCCACATCCCACAGCCTGCGAAACCCGCTGCCGGCCTGTCGCAGCTTCACATTATTTGGCGGATCTTCACCCAGCATGTTCATAAAACTGTCAGGCAGCCTCTACAGTTTGGGACAATGAGTGATGTAGCAAACAACAGATATCATAATGAGATGGGTGAAGGGGAGATCTCTCGTTTTATATACCTGCGTCATGGATGATACTGAAGTCCCAAGTATGATACTGAAGAACTCGGAAGCATCCAACTCGTACTGTGGTGTGGCAGAGCGGCGGTGGCTGCTTCCCCCCATCTCTGATAAGCAGCAGAAGAGACCAATTAGTACCCTTACAATAGATCATAAAACATCGCGAGCACGCTAGCAGCCTAGCACTAGAAGCCGCAACTACACTACAGAACTACTAGCAGCCTAGCACTAGCAGAAGCCAACGAGCAACCGAAGTAACTAACAACAACACACGAGCAGCAGACTAGCAGTAGCACATCCAGCACAACTAGCAGACTAGCAGTAGCACCAGTGCCCCACCAACAAGTAGCAGTAGCAACATACAGCAGCAGCCAACAGCCAAAAAATCATGGATTGATGTTAACTAAAAATCATGGATTGCTTATAACTAAAAATCATGGGTTGCTGTTAACTAAAAATCATGGATTGCTGTTAACTAAAAAAATCATTGATTGTTGTTGACCTAAACACTAGGCAAATACAGTAGGAAATATATTGCATCCAACTATCATAGATGCAGTGCAAGTGTGTAACTACTGACAGCTGTTGTTGTGCTCCTTATAACGTTATGATACTTCAACAAGCCACCTGTGTTGTTAGTTTTGTCATGTACTTTGTGATGGCAGTACGACACTAGATTGCACGAAACAAAGAGCATGCACGGTTTAAAGAACTTTTACGCCATCTGGGTCAACTTCCTCTCCCAGGTCAGTACTAAAATTATCTCACTGCTACCCTCACTGTCAGATTATCCATATACTGGTCTTGTAGTCAATTACCTTGGGCAATAGAGCACTAACAGGATCTAAAGTACTTCACACACATGGATGCAGTGTGACATGTCGTGTCGGATCAAAGAGTTGAATCAACCTCAATCAGAACCAAACGACTACTAATAATTTCCTCTCCCAATATTATATTGTGAACTGAATCATACATAGCTTCAGATGTATGATCAAGGAAGGAGATTTGTTGGTTAAACAAGTTCGAAAAGAAAAATGTATCTGCATTCCAGAGAATGAACATCTCATCTCCTCTCTGCATCTGGAATTGAAACACAAACATCTCATCTCCTCTCTGCTTATAGCTCATTCCTTCAAGTCTCTGTCCAATGCTATTTCTTAAATCTTTGAATTGCTCGAGACTAGCAGAGGGGTAGCTGCCCTAGGCCTCAATTATGACCACTAAACAAAGCTAGAGCAGAGATAAATTAGCACTCTACTAACGCTACAGAAAACATAGGAGCACTGCTATGGCAGTTGCTGACTTGCTATGGCCGTTGCTGACCAAAATTAGAAATTTTTTGAACCTAATTTGACCTAAATTAGAGAGGAATTTGACCTAAACCTAGCAATAGAGAGAAGAAGAGGGCAAGGTCGGGAGGGAGGAGAGGAGGAAGATAGGAGAAGAGAGGCAGAGGGAGGAGGGTTACCTGACCACGATGAGGTGGTGGCCGGAGCGGAGACGACGGAGGGCGGAGACGGTGAGCTTGGGGGAGGTGGGGATAGACATCAGGGAGGTCGCGAGCCTCCTCTCCTGGTGGATGTGGGGCCTCCTCTCCTGGTGGACATGGGGCGGCGCCGAGGCTCCAAGTCTCCGGCGGCTCCGAGGGT
>NC_057804.1:649630878-649715962 GCF_018294505.1 Triticum aestivum
ACGGGGCGAGGGGAGGTGGGGCAAGGGGGCGGCGAGGGGAGGGGAGGCGACGGGGCGAGGGGAGGTGGGGCTCGGCATTACTAACATTTTTTTTTCAAAACTACTAATGGCGCACGTGGGTTTGGTGCGCCATTACTATGTCAACTAGTAATGGCGCACTGTACAATGGTGCGCCATTAGTAACATTTTTTTCTTTTTCAAAACTACTAATGGCGCACCAGGCACCAGGTGCGCCATTAGTAATATATTACTAATGGCGCACTAGCACATGGTGCGCCATTATTATATAGTAATGGCGCACCACATGTCTAGTGCGCCATTAGTGGCCATATCATCTATAGCCCTTTTCCTAGTAGTGGGGGATTTTCTTATAGAAAGGCCCATGCTCCGAGTATACTTTAAGTATCTCAGAATCCGTTTAGCTGCTGAGAGATGTATAGTTGTGGGTGCATGAAGAAACTGGCAAACACTGTTCACTGCAAAGGATATATCTGGCCTGGTAAGTGTTAGATACTGAAGAGCACCAACCAGACAATGGCGACCCACTTTCCTTGGTGAGCTTCTCGGCCGAAGACATGAGTGTGGTTGAGAAATTGCAATTCTCCATATTAGCTCGATGAAGAATGTCGCCAATATACTTCTGTTGAGAAAGTACAATCCCCCCTGGCGACGATCTCACCTCAACTCCATGGAAATAATGCAAAGGACCGAGATCTTTGATAGCAAAAGAGGCCTGAAGATCAGCAAGCAACTTGGTGGTAGCAGTAGGAGATGAGCTGGCCACAATGATATCATCCACATACACAAGCATAAACATGGTGACACGAGCATGATGAAAAACAAACAACGAGGTGTCAGCCTTAGATGACACAAAACCAAGTTGGAGAAGCCGAGAACTAAGCCTGGAATACCACACTTGAGGATCTTGTTTAAGACCATATATTGCTTTCCTGAGCTTGCAGAGATGTCGCGGTGCCCTGGGATCCACAAAACCAGGGGGTTGTCGCATGTACACCTCTTCTTGAAGAACACCATGAAGAAAGGTGTTTTGGACATCCAGCTGATGCAAGCACCACCCATGAGAGATTGCAATGGAGAGAACCAAGCGAACAGTAACCGGTTTGACGACGGGACTGAACGTATCATCATAGTCCAAGCCATATCGTTGTTTGAACCCCTTGGCAATGAGACGTGCCTTATGACGATCAACTGTTCCATCTGCCTTGTGCTTGAGTTTAAAAACCCACTTGCAGTCGATCATATTGACATTGGATGGTGGTGGAACCAAAGACTAGGTGCCATTGTGATGAAGAGCCGCAAGCTCGAGTTGCATGGACGCACGCCACGCGGGAGAATGGAGAGCTTCACGATGATCAGTAGGTTCCCGCGAGGCGAGGAACGCACGTCAAGACGGGTCATACATGACCGTGCCATCGGTGCGTTGCATGGCCTTGCGTGTGTTGTCACGTAGGCGAGTCACCATGGTGTGGCCGGACGGAGCATCGGATCCGCACGGAGCAGAAGATCCAGGTGGGAGATCCTCCTGGGATCCCGTACTAGCGGCAGGGCTAGCGGGACCGAGATTCGCCTGGGATCCCGAGCCGGTAGCTGGTGGGGCGGCAGGAACCGCAGCAGCGGCCTGCCCTGAAGCCACGTGTGGCTCGGCCCCAGGCATGTCGGGCTGGAGGGAAGCCGACCCAGTTGTGGACCCCGCCACTGGCGCGGGTGGAGCCCCGGGTGCGGGTGGAGGGGAAGCCGGCCCGTCAGTGAGCGCCACGCGGCCCACTGCAGAGGCCGCTGCATCGCCGCTGCCTGGCACGGGGGAAGACGCGTCGTTGTCCGCCGACAGCACGGGATCCAAGGCCGGATCAGCCTCGGATCGGTCACTAGGATCCTCCTGGGATCCCATGGTGGTTTCACCTGGGATTTTCTGCGCCGTGGGAGATCCTGCATCCAAGTTATCACGCAAACCAGGTGTACAATAGTTCATGTGGTCATGCGGAAATAACAATATGGCATGTTCGGCTACCCTGGGTGGTATGGGGGAGGGGAGAGGACTAGCGAATGTAAAAACCTTTTCGTCAAACATGACATTGTGAGAGATGTACACGCGGGCAGTGGGCAAGTGTAAGCACTTGTAGCCCTTGTGATGAATGCTATACCCAACAAAGACACATTGTTGAGATTGAAAAGCAAGTTTGTCTGTGTTGTAGGGGCGCAAGTTGGGCCAATAAGCACACCCAAACGTACGGAGAGATGTATAGTCGGGTTTGGTGTTAAACAATTTTTCCATAGGACTAGTGTTGCCAATGACACGACTAGGAAGTCGATTGATGAGGTAGCAAGCTGAAAGATATGCCTCATCCCAAAAACAAAGGAGCATAGATGCATGTGATAACGGGGATAACCCCATGTCAACAATGTGACAGTGTTTCCTTTCGGCATAACCGTTCTGTTGATGTGTGTGTGGACAGGAAACGTGATGCATAATACCAAGTTGACGAAAAAAGGTGTTGCTGAGTTTTTCGTACTCACCACCCCAGTCAGACTGAACACATAGAATTTTACGAGACAAGAGGCGCTCAATGTGAGCAAGAAAATCACGAAAGACATCAAACACATCACATTTCTGTTTGAGAAGATAAATCCAAACAAACTTACTATAATCATCAATGAATGAGACATAGTACTGGAACCCACCAGAAGAGGTTTTGGCAGGTCCCCACACATCTGAAAAAATAAGTTCTAAGGGAAAGGAAGAAACACTTGATGATCTAGGGAAAGGTAGCTGGTGTGCTTTGCCTTGCTGACAAGCTTTACACACATGGGTCAAAGACCGACTAGAATGAAGCTAACTTATTTGAAGATAAAACGTGCTGAACAACTTGCTTGGAGGGATGGCCAAGTCTTGCATGCCAATCTTCAGAAGATAACCTAACCGAAGACAAAGCACGAGCAGGTGATGGCCGAATGGGATAGAGCCCATTCTCACATCTGCCTTGAAGTAGAACCCTCTTGGTGATCAAATCCTTCATAAGAAAATGAGTAGGGTAATACTTTAGGTAAGCATGATTATCAACGACAAGGCGATAATGGAAAGACGATTTTTGTCAACATTAGGGACATGCAAAGATATTGCGAAGTTTCAGATTTGTAGAGGGAGTAGGAAGAATTGCATGACCACGATGAGCTATGTGCAAACCTGAACCGTCGGCTGTGTGGATGCGATCCCTCCCTGGATACTTTTTCCGGATCGTGAGGCGATCAAGGTCGCCGGTGATGTGGTCGGTGGCGCCTGTGTCAGTGAACCAGGCAGAATCTCCTAAGATGGAAGGAGGAGATGCAGCAGCGAGACCAGCCATCTTGGATTGTTGGGGTTGGAAGGCGTGGTTGTAGCGCTGGCCGCACTCCCAGGCATAGTGGCCAGGACCGCGGCAGAGCTGGCACTGGACGGGGTTGTCACCGCGATCGCCGTAGTCACCGCGGTCACCGCCTCGGTTGCCGCCGAAGTCACCTTGCTCGCGCGCAGCACCACCGCCATGGTTCCCGCGGTCACCTCCGCGAGAGTTGTTGTAGCTGCCGCGGTCACCCGCGGTAGTTGCCCTTGCCCCGGTTGGGAGGGTTGTTGTTGGTGTTGCCGTTGGAGTCCCGAGCGACAGAGTTGACGGAGGAGCCGCTGGGATGAAGACGAGCGGCGTTGTACTCACGACGGCGTTCGAAGGCGATGTCGTTGGAGTAAAACTCCCCAAGGGACATGCCGTTAAGACGAGTCGTGGCAGCAGTGATGAGTGGCTCGTAGTCGCTGTCGAGGCCGGTGATGACGGCAGTGATGATGTCCTCATCACGCATGGCGCGACCGACGACAGCAAGCTGGTTGGCGTTGGCGCGGATCTTGGCGAAGTAGTCCGCCATGGAGAGGTTGCCCTTCCGGAAGACCGCCATGTCCAGCTTGATCTGGACGATGCTGGCACGACAGTGGATGTTGTACATCTCCTCGACATGCGCCCAGATGGCGCGAGAGGTTTCAAAACGATACACCTGCTGCAGCACTTCATCGGAGAGAGAGCCGAGGAGGTAGCTGAGAACAATCTGATCCTGACGGTATCAGTTGGCATATGCAGGGTTTGGAGCGCGCTCACCCTTGTCATCGGGTTCCAGGAGCTTGGCAGGGGCTGGGAGGGTGCCTCGACGTAGCCCGTACCTCCGCCGATGCGTAGAGGAGGAAGAACCTGAACTCGCCATAGGAGGAAGTTGGAGGTGGTGAGCTTGGCGGTGATAAGGCTAGCAGATGGCGAGGGAACGGCGGACGCCGGCGGCCCGTTGAAGGCGGCGGGCAGGGATAGGGTTGTGAGAGCAGCGGAGGAGGAAGCAACGGCCATCGGGGAACCCATCGTGCGATTACGCGTGATGGCCTGATACCATCTGAAACCGAAGAAGGAGATTGGGATTCGGCACAGCCCATAGGGCAGCCAGGAGGGGTTAAATATGCAGCCTCTAGGGCACGGCATAGCCGAGATTACATAGGTTGTTACAAGAGATAAGGAGATAACTACAAATATTAACAGCCTCCTAATCTATAACAACATTTTTCTGTTTAACACAAATTGGAGATTTATGTAATTTTGCTGGAAATTTCAGGGAAAAGTTGAGTTTCTACGTAAAAATCTGGGGAGCAAAATCGGTTCCAAACAGTTGAAGCCATCCAACGGTAATGGAATGGGACGGGAGCAGTTTCGCTCAGTTGCTTTGCCGCCTGCCGCTGGGCACCTTATCTCCTCCGTCTCGCTCTCGCGCCACTCCACGGCACCATGCACTCGCCGGCGCGCTGCCCCGCCGCCACCACCGCGTCCTCGCCTCTGCGCGCGCCGTTCGTCGCCATGGCCCAGCGCGGCCGCAGGCCGCCCTCGTCCGCGGCCCCCGAGGCCGAGCAGCCGGAGGAGGCGCTCGCCCGCATCCTCCGCACCGAGGCCGCCGTCTCCGGCGTCTCCCGCAAGGCGTCCGCGGGCTCCAGCCAGCACTCCACCCGCCTCTGGCCCCGCGCCGTCCTCCAGGCCCTCGATTCCGCCGTCGCCTCCTCCCGCTGGGAGTCCGCCCTCGAGGTCCGCTCCCTCCTCAACCCCTCTCTCTCTCTCTCTCGTATGGTCCAGCCGGTGCGCGCTACCTGTTCGACTGATGCTCACCACGTAAGGATTGCTGTTTCTCAGATCTTCGAGCTGCTGCGGAAGCAGCGGTGGTACGAGCCGAGGACGCAGATCTACGCCAGGCTGCTGATGATGCTGGGCAGGTGCCGGCAGCCCGGCCCGGCCACCGCCCTCTTCAAGGTGATGCTCTCGGAGAAGCGGCTCGCGCCGACGGTGGACGTGTACACGGCGCTCGTTGGCGCCTACGGCTACAGCGGCCTGCTGGACGAGGCGATGGCCACGGTCGATCGGATGAAAGGTGCTGACGCAGACTGCAAGCCGGACGAGTACACCTTCTCTGTCCTCATCAATTGCTGCTGTAAGTCGCGCCGCTTCGACCTGATCCCCACCGTCCTCGACGAGATGTCATATCTGGGGGTTGGATGCAACGTTGTCATCCACAATGGGATAATTGATGGGTACGGCAAGGCCGGCATGCTAGAGGAGATGGAGGATGCGCTGTCCAACATGCTTCAAGATGGGGACAATGTGCCGGACATATACACGATGAACTCCATCATCTGGGCCTATGGCAACCGTGGCAGGGTGGATGACATGGAGAGGTGGTATGGTGAGTTTCAGTTGATGGGCGTTGAGCCAGATACGCGGACTTTCAATATCATGATGAAGTCTTACGGCAAGGCTAACATGCCTGACAAAATGTTGTCGGTGCTGAAATATATAAAGCGGCGCTTCTTCTCACCCTCTGCCGCTACGTTCAACATAATCATAGAGTGTTTTGGAAGGGCTGGCAACATTGAGAAGATGGAGTACTATTTCAGGCTGATGAAAATTAAGGGTGTCAAACCCAACCCCATCACGTACTGCTCGCTGGTTAATGGATACAGCAAATCTGGGCTCCTTGATAGGGTTCCTGCAATTATTCGGCAGACGGAGAACACTGATGTTGCCTTAGATACTCCATTTTTCAACTGTGTTATCAGTGCATACGCCAAGTCTGGCGATATCAAAATAATGGAGGAAATGCTACAGCTAATGAAGGAAAAGAAATGTAAGCCTGGCAAGGTAATTTATAGCACCATGATTCAGGCATATATTGCCCATGGAATGGAGGAAGACGCTAAGTTATTAGAAAAAGAACTGGAAAGAGTTGACGAGAAGTTGCTGTAAGTGCTTTGCTATATTTTGGTGAGCTTCTTGTTGATTTATGCCTGCATTAAACTGCTGATCATCCATGACCGGTTATCTTTGTTTGGGGTCAGTGATCTGTTCTGAGATTGAATGCCAGTTTTTGGTGACCCAGTTGGATGCCAATGACAAGGTTACTAGAAGTTCACAACTTTCTATGGAATTTATCTTTGGCTGTACCAAATTAAGCTGAGCTGAAATAGACACTAACTATTGTTCTTTCCGTATCCCATCAATGAGGAACCACTTGGAATAGATAAATTAGTCGTGGCATGTTGTGCCATCGGAAATGGGAGTTTCACGCAGCCTAGATCTAATTGCACAAGTACAAACTCAGACAGGTAGCTTGGAATATCTGGAAGTGCAAGGGAGTACGGTACAGCAAAGAAGGTCCGATTCAGAGCTCCAGTCTAGTATATATTCATGTCAGAATATGTAAACCTAGTTTCCTCTGGGTCTATCGGAAAATTCACTGCCACAAAACTAAAGGGAGAAACGGAACAACACAAAAGAAAGAAACAAAGAACCATGTGAATTTCCTTAGAATTTTGAACACCAATAAGTTCAGAGCACAGAACACACATTCTCGAAGAGAAGTTCAGTCTTCCAGTGGACACACCAGGCAGATAATAGAAATCGATGGATACGACTAGAACTGCATACTTCAATCAAAATTCTGAGCTGAACTACTCATACTTGTGACGATGGGGCGACCTTGTCTAATATGTCCATCATAATCGATGGACAGCTGGTTGTGAGGTGCTTGAATCCATCCGTCTTCTTGACAGCTCGAAGCACGTCCTGCAAAGACAGGTATCCAAGGCAAGCTTTTTTAAGTTGCAAGGAGTGGTGCTGCTCTGCTAAAGCAAGTGTGGTTGCAACTGTTTGCACATCAAATTTCTGGCATAGCTTCTCTTCACAAATAGCCTTTAGCCTTTCCAGTCCATACCGATCTGCAGCGACTAACAAGTGCTGCAGTGCCACATTTTGATCAACATCGAAATTGCTTGGCAGAGAATCTGTGTATATGAAGTAAAGAAGTGCATCGAAGATGGCAGGCTCCATGTCATCGATCTTGATGTTTTTTGTAGTGGTCCCCTTCATTTGACCAAAGAGCTCGGCTTTGAAGACCGACGATCGTGCGGCTAACACGTATTTATGTGCACTGAAGAGTTGGTCGCCGACACTGAATGTCACGTCCACGCCTTCTCCACCCTTCAACATATTTGCAAAGTGCGTGTGCAGGTCTGACTGCGGGACCTGGACCGGGACTGTGCCAACTTGTTCCGTGTGATGGTCTTTTATGACAGTCAAAACACACCTGATTGTGAAGCAGTCGTCATTGCGGGACAGCAGTTCCTTCAGCTTGGACTTTTCAATAAAGTTGGTCCAGCCCTGACCGATACTCGCCGATGAAAAGGTATATGTGCTGTCCGTTAAATTACTGACTTTGCCATCTTTTTCTAATAAACTAAAAGTGTACTTCACCTTCGCATCCCTTGTTGCTCCACGGCAGAAACACAAGAAGACCGACATGTAGGCAGCTTTGTCTTCCTTCATGGCCCCGTCAGGATAGATCCTAATGTTCCAGTCGTAGCCGCTGACGCTGAATTTGCTCGAGCAAATGAACTTGCCAGAACCCATACCCTCGAGCAACGAGTACTTAATCACCTCAAAGTTGTGGGCGGCGGTGACACACTCGGTCAGCCATCTCGAGGACGTCTCAGGTATGGGCTTGTTAATTGCAGACGTTAAAATGTTACCCATGTTGCGGAAGCTGGAAAGGAATCAAACGGAAACTTTCAGGATGTGGCTGTATCCTGTGACTAACAATGAAGGGAGATCAGGGGGCATGCATGTGGAAATGATGGATCTGCATCACACAATGAAGGGATTCGCATCACATAATCAAGGGAGATCAAATGGTATGTGGGCATAAATTGATATGTACTCCCTCCGTTCCTAAATATAAGTCTTTTTAGATATTCTAATATGAACTATATATTGAGCAAAATGAGTGAATCTACACTCTAAAATACATCTATATACATCCGTATGTAGTTCATATTGAAATCTTTAAAAAGACTTATATTTAGGAACAGAGGGAGTCTCACATAATTCAGCAATTTGCATCATAATTAATGTATTGGGCATGACTAGAGGCGGAGACAAAATTTGAGCCTAGGGGGTGAAAAAGGCAATAACTATCGTACAAACAATATAACAAAATAGTATAACTGTACCAAACTTTAACAGTATGCTGTTTTGCAATTTTAAGGCAACCTACAGTTTTTTTTTTCTTGTTCAAGCGTAGCTCTACGCATGAATCTACTTGTTACTTGCTGGCGGTGTATTTCTCATCTTAAATTCTTGATGCCGAACAGAACTGAAGAGTACATATACATTACTTTCAATTAATCTCCGGTCTTATGCAATCCCATGTTAATACGAAATAAGCATGTAAACTGCAGTTGATCTAACACAAATTCTTACTCTAGCTGCAATGTTAATCTATATACTGTAGTATTGAGTACTGTACCTTTTAGGTCTCAGGTTCGTGGTGAGCCGTGGCGCTGTGAAGTCGGAGGAGATGTTGAGCAGCGGGCCGGCGATGACTGCAAGCGACGGCTGGAAGAAGAAGAAGCCCTAGCGGCGGTAGCGATGGACGAGTTGTTGGAGACGAAAAGGAGCGGACGCAAGAGGCGCTCTAGCTAGGTCAATGCGCCAATACATCACCCTACTACTAATTCTCGTGGTTGGTGGGGCTTGTTGTTTCGAGCTTTTCTGGGCCACCACGTTGGGCACCCATCTTTCCTTAGCCAACCGGGTAGTAATTAAAATCTATATATGGAATATAATTGCGAGGCGTCCTGCGCCGGGTTGTGTTTCTGGCGCCTGCATGCGAGTTTGCGGGCTCAATCCTGTAAGCCCACTCAGTTCTGTTGGTTGGAGACCCAATGTGACGACCCGAACTGGCGTCGCGAAAGCAAAGAATGGTTCAGCTAACCAATACAGATTATGAACTATTGTTGTTGAAAGCAACGCGAACTCTTTAATAACTTAGCTACGCTGTGTATTACGCAAATATAACTAGTTTTTTGATATTTTTAGGTTCTGAAAAAAGTTCATCAAATTTGAAAAGTAAAAGTTCATTGATTTCAAGAAAAGTTCATCTAATTTGAAAATAGTTCATCAATTTTCGAAAAAGATTATTGAATTTGAAAAAAGTTCATCGATCTTGAAAAAAAGTTAACTGAATTTGGAAAAACTTTCATCGATTTGAAAAAAAGTTCATCAAATTTGAAAAAAGTTCATCAAATTTGAAAACGAGTTCATCGGTTTTGAAAAATGTTCACTGAATTTGAAAAAGATTGTTCATCGATTTGAAAAAATTTCATCAAATTTGAAAATAGTTCATCAGATTTGAAAAAAGTTCATCGAACTTGAAAAAAAATATCAATTTTTAAAAAAGTTCGTACATTGAAGTAAAGGAAAAAAAAGAACAAGAAAAAGAATTAGTCCCGGGTACCCAAGAGAATAAAGGGGAAAAGGAAGCACGTTGGCACATGCGATCGAGATAACCTAGTGGTTGAAGCCATAGCTTTGACCTCAAGAGGTCTTGAGATCAAAACAGGTGGGCACACTATTTTTTTGTACGTTTAACAGAAAAAAAATATTGAAAGTGGGCCGGCCCAAGCCGCAGATGGGGTATGCGCCAGTTAGCCGATTTGCCTGTGTTCGACGCTTAAGGCGCCGAATAAGATTTGGCTAATTGCACATTCAAAGTTTGGGATTGTTATAACCGGCTAGATGGGATCAAAATAGAGACTTGTGACATCAGAAGAATTGTTTTGTGGCTCCCTCTGGTGGTTTCTTGATTTTAGGAAATTTATAGGCTTGGAATTAGGTCAAACGGAGTTACTAGGGGCCCACAAACCTGGGTGGCACATCCCCTGAGCTTGTGGTCCTCTCGTGCATCGTCTGGTCTCCCCCCAAAGCTTCTAGGGTCTCTTCTGGTCCCAAAAAAAATCACCGTAAAGTATCATCGGTTTGGACTTCATTTGGTATGGTTTTCCCACGAAACAATAAAAGGCAAAAAACTGGCACTGTGCACTAGGTTTATAGGTTAGTTCCCAGAAAGGATATAAAATTGCATATAAAGCTTACATGTTTGATAATATAATAGCATGCAACAATAAAAAACTATTGGTACATTGGAGATGTATCACTCACAACTACCAATGATGCATGGACTACAAAAGATTTGCAAGCTGAGAAGAAATGAAGTCATGATGCGTGTCGGGAATGGTGATGAGATTGCTGCTCAAACCGTTGGTGTCATGTCATTAAGTTTATCTTCAAGATTTATCTTAGAACTAAGTAATTGTTATTCTGTTCCAAAATTATGTAACAAAATTATCTCTTGATCATGTTTGATAAATGCTGGCTATTCTTATAAATCGGAGAACGGTGGTTTTTCAATATATTATGAGAATATGTTTTATGGATTTGCACCCATAGTTGGTGGGTTATTCATATTGAATTTTGAACGTGAAAAATGGACTATAACATTAATGCTAAACATCTTGACAAGACTGATAATACCACTTACATGTGGCGTGCAAAAACTTCATAAGATGGAGTATTAAAATCATTTATGACATGTGAAGCCCGTCTGATGGGTAAAATGACTAAAGCGCCATTCATTGGTCATCCTTAAAGGCCGCACGAATTGTTGGATATAATACATAGTGATGTATGTTGTCCAATGAGTATTCCTGCGCATGGTGGATACTTATACTTCGTGACCTTCACTAATGATTTGAATAGATATGGTTATATTTAGTTGATGAAACATAAGTCTGAAACATTTGAAAAGTTCAAAAAAATTCAGAATGAAGTTGAGAATCATTGTGGCAAAAAGATAAAATTTCTACGATCAGATCGTGGTGAAGAATATCTAAGTTATCGGTTTAGAAAACATCTAAGTGATTGTTGAATTGTTTCACAACTTACTCACCGAACCTTGTTAGACATGGTGAGGTCAATGATGCCATTTGCTGATATACCATTATCATTTTGGGGATATGCACTTCAAACAGTGCCATATGCACTAAACAGAGCACCATCTAAGTCTGTTAAGACGACACCATATGAGTTACGGAATGGGAAGAAATCCAATTTGTCGCATCTCAATATATGGGGTTGTCAAACTTATGTAAAGCTTTTACAGCCAAATAAGCTTGATCCCAAAGCCGACAAATGCTACTTTATAGGTTATCCAACAATTGGGTATTCCTTCTACAAAAATTCCGAAGACAAAGTGGTTGTTGCAAAGAATGGAAACTTTCTCGAGAAGGAGTTTCTCGCTAAAGAAGAAAGTGGGAGGACAATATAGCTTGACAAGATTATTGAATCTTCAGAAGTCATGAGGACTAATGAAACATAATATGTTCTGAAAGTAATTCGCACAACTAAACCAAAAGTTACTACACTAGATGTAGAAACTCCAATTAAGATGGTAACTGAACCGCTTAGGCCAGGAAGAGTTATCGAACCTTCTAAATGGTTTCACAATAAAATATCCATCTTAGAGGAAGATGAACCTACGCACTATAAAGGAGTGATGGAGGTGCCCAGCTGAAAAGAATGGCTCAAAGTCATACAATCTGAAATGGAGTCCATGTACGAGAATCAAGTCTAGAACTTGGTTGATCCTCCAGAGGGTGTGAAACCCATACAACGTAAATAGATATTCAAGAGAAAAATTTACACAGATGGTAATCCTTATCTATAAAGGAAGGTTAGTTGCAAAAGGGTTTTTGCAGGTTGAGGGAGCTGATTATGATGAGACTTTCTCACTAGTAGCTATTGTAAAGTCTGTGTGGATTATGCTGCATATTTCGATTATGAGATATGGTAGATGGATGTCAAAACTGCTTTGCTAAATGGATATCTGAAAGAGGATGTATATATGATACAACCAGAAGGTTTTTTCGATCCTAAGGAAGCTGGAAAGGTGTGCAAGCTTGAAAGGTCGACCTATGGTTTGAAGCAAGCATCTAGGAGCTAGAATCAGTGTTTTCATGAAGTGGTAAAAGAGTTTGGCTTCATTAAAAATGATGAAGAAGCTTGTGTATACAAGAAGTTTAGTCGGAGCTCTATAGCATTTCTATTCTTATATGTGGATGGCATATTATTGATTGGATTATATAAAGTTTCTTAGCACGATAAAAGACTATTTAAAGAGCGTGTTTTCAATGAAAGACTTAGGCACAACTGCATACATATTGGACATAAAGATCTATAGAGATAGATGAAGACGTCTAACTGCGCGAAGCTAGAGCATGTACATTGAGAAGGTTTTAAACAAGTTTAAAATGGACAATACAAAGAAAGGATAGCTACTTGTGATCCACGTTAGTCTTTCTCTAAAGAGGAGGGGATGATGCAGCACAACAGAGGTAAGTATTTCCCTCAGTTATGAAACCAAGGTTATCAATCCAGTAGGAGAACCAAGCAACACTATATAAACAACACCTGTGCATAAACAACAAATACTTGCAACCCAACGCGTAGAGGGGTTGTCAATCCCTCAACGGTATTGAGATTTGATAAATAGATAGATTGATAGATTCAAATAAAATAAAAGCAAATAAAACACAACATGGTATTTCTGTAGATCTGAAAATAATATGATAGGAAATAGACCCGGGGGCCGTAGATTTTACAACTGGCTTCTCTTGATAAAATAACAGACGGTGGGTAAACAAATTACTGTTGGGAAATTGATAGGAAAGCAAATAATTATGATGATATCCAAGACAATGATCATATATACAGGCATCACGTCCAAGATTAGTAGACCGAAACGATTCTGCATCTACTACTATTAGTCCACACATCGACCGCTATCCAACATGCATCTAGTGTATTAAGTTCATGGAAAAAATGATTAATGCAGTAAGAACAATGACATGATGTAGACAAGGCAAACTCACGTATGAACAAATCCCATCTTGTTACCCTTAATAGCAACTATACATGCGTGTCATGTCTCCTTCTGTCACTGAGATTGAGCATCGCAAGATCAAACCCGTTACAAAGCACATCTTCCCATGGCAAGATAATCAATCTAGTTGGCCAAACCAAATGAAAATATCGAAGAAGAAATACGAAGCTATAACAAAATCACGCATGGATAGATCTGATCATAAACTCACAATTCATTGGATCCCAACAAACACACCGCAAAAAAGAGTTACATCAAATAGATCTTCAAGAACGTCGAGGAGAACATTGTATTGAAGATTAAAAAGAGAGAAGAAGCCAGCTAGCTACAAACTATGGACCCGTAGGTCTGTGGTAAACTACTCACGCATCATCGGAGGGGCAACAAGTGTGATGATGAACCTCTCCGTGATTGTTGACCCCTCCGGCAGAGTGTCGGCAAAGGCTGCTAGATTGGATCTCATGGTTCTGGAACTTGCGGTGGCTGAAAGAGTATTTCGTCGACTCCCCTAGGGTTTCTGGAATATTAGAGTATTTATAGAGATGGGGGTAGCTCAGGAGGTGCCCGTGGGCTCCACTACCCACCAAGGCACGCCTGGGGGGCCCGACGCGCCCTGGTGCCTAGTGGGCTCCATAGGCCTCCCCTCGTGCAATCCATTTGGCTACCTCTGTGTATTCCGGGAAGAAAAAAATCTCCAAAAAGTTTCGTGGCATTTGGACTCCGTTTGGTATTGATATTATGCAAAGTAAAAATAAGCAAAAAAAACAACAACTCGCACTGGGCACTATGTCAATAGGCTTGTCCCAAAAAATGCTATAAACTTGCTAGAAATGTATATAAAAGGAATCCAAGATTGATAATATAACAGCATGGAAAAATAAAAAATTATAGTTATGTTGGAGACGTATCAACATCCCCAAGCTTAATTCCCGCTCATCCTCGAGTAGGTAAATGATAAAAAAAAGATTTTTTGATGTGGAATGTTGCCTAACATATTCATCATGTATTATTTTCTTTGTGGCAAGGACATTTTGACTTTAGATGATTCAAAGCAATAGTCTATAATTGACATGAAGACAACAATACTGAAGCATATCAACAAGCAGCCATGTCTTTCAAAATATCAATGCTAAAGAAAGCTATCCCTAGCCCATTATGCTCAATCATTGATCCATTCATCAAACACACTCAAGCATTAGCTACATCTAATGCACAAGTATGATAATATTGTTCCCTAGTTGGTGCTTTATAAAAGAAGATGGAGACTCAGTTAAAATAAAAATTGCATAGAAGTAAATAGATAGGCCCTTCGCAGAGATAAAATTATTTTGAGAGGCATGCTTTTCCTGTCAACGAAAACGACTGAGAATTCTCAATATCTTCCATGCTAGATAAATCATAGGCGGTTCTCAAACATAAAATAAAGTTTATTTCCTTTTTCACCATTATTTCACAACCCATGGCTAGCCGTATCCACGGGTGCCTTCCATACCAACACATACCAATGAATTTAGTATATTGTTTGCATTTTGGGACTGGGCATCCCTATTACCTGCCACACTCTCGTGCAATGACCAGTGAATAAACACTCATATTGCTAATAACATACCTAGCATGGAAAATATTGGCCACCCCCTGCCGCTTCATGAGCGGTATGGGTACACAAAAAGGAAATTCATTTTGAAAATTTAGCACATACAAATTTACTTGGAACAGCATAGAACCACCACATATAGGTAGGTATGGTGGACTCATTTGTCACAACTTTGGGTTTAAGGAGTTAGATGCACAAGTAGTATTCTCGCTTAGTACAAATTAAGGCTAGATTGAGAAGCGACCAACCAAGAAACAAAAATGATCATAAACGAGCATTAAACATAACTAACAGTGAATAATGCAACACAAGTAGAATATAACTTCATTGCATAACTATTGACTTTACGTGTATGCATAGGGAATCACAAACCTTAACACAAATATTCTTACTAAAGCATAATTACTCACCAACATGTCTCACATATTACTATCTTCATATCGCAAAACTATTGAAAGGAATCAAGTTTTAATATCCAATGATCTTCATGATGGTTTTTATTATATCCCTCTTTTATATCTATCACTTTGGGACCAAGTTCATATTTAAAGCAAATTATAATTTCTAATAACAAGCACTCAAACAAGTTTAAGTGAAGCACGAGAGCATAAATATTTCTTCAAATTTTTCATCTCTCAAAATAATATAAGTGAAGCATGAGAGGATTTCTTCAAAAATTCTACTAACTCCCAAAATGATCTAAGTGAAGCATGAGAGCATATTTCTTTAAAATATTAGCACCACAGTGCTAAAAAAGATATAAGCGAAGTACTAGAGTAATTCCATATCTAAGATATCATTATGGTCTCTAAAATTGGTATGTCCAGCAAGGATGGTTGTGAAAAACTAAAAAGCAAAACAAGTAAAGATTCATATAATACAAGACGCTCCAAGCAAAACTCATGATATGTGACGAATAAAAATATAGCTCCAAGTAAAATTACCGACGGTCGTTAGAAGAAAGAGGGGATGCCTTCCGGGGCATCCCCAAGCTTAGTTGCTTGATTCTCCTTGAATATTACCTTGGGGTTCCATGGGCATCCCCAAGCTTAGACTCTTTTTACTCCTTATTCCTTCATCCATCGTGATCTCACCCAAAACTTGAAAACTTCAATCCCACAAAACTTAACAAAACCTTCGTGAAATCCGTTAGTATAATAAAGCAAATCACCACTTTAAGGACTGTCGCAAACCCATTCATATTTTATTATTGCATTATACCTACTGTATTCTAACTTTACCATGGCTTATACCCCCCGACACAATCCATAGATTCATCAAAATAAGCACACAATGCAATGAAACAAAATCTATCAACAATAGAACAGTCTGTAGTAATTTGAACTTTGACCATACTTATGTAACTCTTAAAATTCTGAAAAACTAGGACAAGATAGGAAATTTGTATATCAATCATGTGTAATATATTCAGAAATTTATCACGCTCTGGTGATTTTTATGATTTTCTATACTGGGTGCAAAAGTTTCTATTTTCCAACAAGATCAAATCAACTATCACCCAAACCATCCCAAAGGATTTTCTTGGCACAAATACTAATTAAAACACTAAAATACAATCAAAATAGAGACATAATTATGTATTTGTTGAAGAACAACAAGAAAAGCAAAAAAAATAAAATTAAAAGATAACTATTGGGTTGCCTCCCAACAAGTGCTATTGTTTTACGCCCCTAGCTAGGCATCAATAATTTTAATGATGCTCATATGGAAGACAAGTGTCAGATTACGGGTTCCGCAAACCCTTGAGAGATTCGAACTCTGGGTGCGTGCGGAGATCTCAACCTACCGAGTCTACCTACTCGCGTTTCTTCTAAGCCTAGCACGACGAGCTCAAAGAGACAAAGAGACACAACAGTTTATCCTGGTTCGGGCCACCTTGCGGTGTAATACCCTACTCCAGCATTTTGGTGGATTGCCTCGAGGGGCTGAGGATAAACTAGTACAGTGGATGAACTGGCCTCAGGAGGTGAGGTGTTCTTGAGCTCAAGAGAGCTGGTTAGGTCGTCCAGTGAGACTGGATTTGATCCTCTATGGTGGTGGCTAAGTCTTATTTATAGTGGCCTTGGTCCTCTTCCCAAATGTTGGCGGGAAGGGATCCCACAACGGCCGGATTTGAAAGGGGACAAGCAGTACAGGTTATCCTAACAAAAGTAGTCTTCGCCTGCGAAAAGCTTCTGGCCGTGACGCTGCGGTGGGCTCGGTGATGACCTCCGTCTTGCCGTCCTGGCGGTCTTGGTCTTGTTGCACCAGAATGGAAACCTTTGGCTGATTCCTCGGGACTCCGCGCCTGTGGGTTGCCTCCCTTGCACCAAAGAGGAAACCTGTGCTCTACGCCCACTTGGCGCCCTCCTGGCCTTGGTTGTCATGGCTCACGTCAGCTGAGCCTCGTGAGGTAAACCTTGCATAGAATTCTCCGTCCCTCGAGAGCCAGCCTGAGGAGGCCGATACCCTCAGGGGTCTTGGCGTCATCCGCCTCGCGAGGCTTGGCCCCTCGCGAGGGTCTTGAGCTGTTGATGTTGGAGCTGGGCTGTACCAGGCCGTCGATGGAGCCACGTGGTGGGCCGTAGGCAGGCAAGTCTGGATAACCCCACATCCAGAACACCGATAGTAGCCCCTGGGCCCAAGGCATGCCCGGACTTGGCTTCCAGGCGAAGCCAAAGGGCAAGTGCGGAGCTTCGCGGGACCTAATCGCATGCGGCCTTGATGACGTGTGGCGATTGATGGGACGTGGGCGACTCCGCTTCCCCACGCTGCCTCGGCAACCGTTCGACTTGACGGGACGATGTGACATGCAGAGGATCATGATGGCGCGAGGTTGTGGAGGCCGGAGGTTGGCCTCCCTTAACTAAATGTGGGGGAGGGATAGAGCCCCCTGCTCAACTCTCCTTCGTCTTGCCTCCACCTGCTTCTTCTCTTTCTCGCTTCCATGGCGCCAATCAGGAGGTATTCTGTGGCCGAAAAGGGGAAGGCCCCTAGGGAGGGGCCCGATCCTCTCCCATCGAAGAAGCGGCTCCGGATCCCTTATGATGCTGGCGCGGCACGAGAAGTGACCAGGCCTTGGCAATCGAGGCCTCTGCCTGGCTTCCCCCTCCTCGTGTACGCCAGAGCTCAGGATGAAGATGTGCACCGCCGAGTGGTTCCTGACGATCATGGCAGGGCCGCCATTGCCTTGTTGACCGTGCCATGGACTCACGCTGAGGGTAGTTCGCGCGAGTTTGTGGTGTGGGCGGCAATGCCTCCCGACTCCTGGATCCGGCTCCCGAGGTTCTTCCCCGGTGAGCTGCCTCCGAGGGGGCCGCTTGAGCTGTGGCTGCAGCATGTTGGGTGCTGCAGCTTGGCCACCGGAGCTGAAATCGAGGTGATGCCCCCTGGAGATATCTTCATGACACGCGGATGGGGTGAGGTCGCCCGGGCTTGCCACACAGATGGAGCCTTGATGATTCACTTCGAGTATGACGGTGCGGCCACTCTGTTCTTCAAGGTCTTCAATGAGGAGGGCGAACGGCTGGAATGCTGCCTCGGAGGGAGCAGCCCACAGAGCGCTACAGCGGGCGCTGGGCCTGCTGCGATTCCCCTTGGCGCCTCGTCCAGCAGCAGTGGCGACTCCTGGGAATCCAGTGGCTCTCTTGGGCCCAGTGAGTCTCCGGAGTCGAGCGATGATAGCTACGTGCCGCCAAGCTCCCGCCGAAGTCGGAGTGCGGCATCAGCTGTCGCCCGGCGTCGCCAGTGATGCCCTAGGGCTTAGCAGCTACCTTCCTTCTTTTGTTTTCCCTGCATAGAATGAAGATCGGCCCCCGTGGGGTTTGTAAGGATCGGAATGTATTCAATATCAACATTGCTTTCTTTGATTTTGTGATGAATTCGCATATCCCAGTCCGGCACGGTTCCTCCCTTTTCTTTTTCCTAGACAGCGCGACGCTCTACACCGACGGGACCCAATCCCCAGGCAGGCTTCAGCTGTCGCTAGTATGCCAGGTCGCAATGCCGTGGTCAAGGCTAGGAGGTGAGCGGACTGAGGTTCGGTAAAGCTCATGAGACGCGATGCTCATGAGGTCCCCCTTGGCGTGCAAGCAGCCGCCCAGAGAATTGAAAAGGGGAGCAAAACCGCCAGAGTGGGACTACGAGGAGGGATGTGCAGGGAGCGAAGCTGGTGCCGCAGCGAGTCGTGACTAATCTTTTGGTGTCTTGGTCCGCCAGGAAGAGGGTGCTTGCTCTTGCGTCCGTGGTGGTACCATTGGGCGCGACCCGTGACGGCCACCTTCTCGCCTCGCTCGCCAGGTGCTCTACATCCTCGGGTCCTGGCCCTTGAGCGAGCTCAGCCGCCGCTGGTATGCCAGGTCGTGGTGCCGTGGTCAAGGCCATGGGGTGAGTGCTGGAGAGCCAGTAGGAACTACCGAGATGCGATGCTCGGGATGCCCCCCTTTAATCGTGCAAGTGACTCACGAGGAAAGCTGGCGGTCGTCCTCGCCGACCCGTGTACCATCGTCAGATGAACCTGCAGATTAGGTGATAGGAGAGGCCAAGAGCCCCTGTAGAGTGGGTCTGCAGCCTAGGGCCCAGGGCACCGGATGAAGGCACCAAGGACCTGGTGAGAAGCTATGCGCGAGGCGGGTCGCGAATTAGAGCTTGATCTCGGGTTTGTCAGCGTTGCAGGGACGGACCCAAGCACAAGCGCCATGCCGACATGAGTTGTCATGCAGCGATGCAGGCAAGGGACAAGCCAGCAAACACAAAGGGGGGTGATACGTCTCCAACGTATCTATAATTTATGAAGCATTCATGCTATGTTACTATCTGTTTTAGGCAATATTGGGCTTTATTATCCACTTTTATATTATTTGTGGGACTAACCTATTAACCAGAGGCCTAGCCCAGATTTGCTGTTTTATGCCTATTTCAGTGTTTCGAGGAAACGGAATATCAGACGGAGTCAAAACGGAACGGAATCAACTGGAGAAGTTAATTTTGGAAGGAAACCCACCTGATGGACTTGGACTCCACGACAAAAGATACGGGAGGTGCTCACGAGGGTGGGGGCGCGCCCAGCCCCCTAGGGCGCGCCCCCGTACCTCGTGGGGCCCCCGAAGCTCCACCGACGTACCCCATGCACCCATATATACCTACGTATCGTAAAACTTCCAGAACGGAAGATAGATCAGGAGTTCCACCGCCGCAAGCCTCTGTAGCCACCAAAAACCTCTCGGGAGCCCTTCCCGGCACCCTGCCGGAGGGGGGATCCTTCACCGGTGGCCATCTTCATCATCCTGGTGCTCTCCATGACGAGGAGGGAGTAGTTCACCCTCGAGGCTGAGGGTATGTACTAGTAGCTATGTGTTTGATCTCTCTCTCTCTCTCTCTCTCTCTCTCTCTCGTGTTCTCTCTCGTGTTCCCTCTATGGCACGATCTTGATGTATCCCGAGCTTTGCTATTGTAGTTGGATCTTATGATGTTTCTCCCCCTCTACTCTCTTGTGATGAATTGAGTTTCCCCTTTGAAGTTATCTTATCGGATTGAGTCTTTTATGAGAACACTTGATGTATGTCTTGCGTGGGATAACCGTGGTGACAATGGGTTATTCTATTGATCCATTTGATGTATGTTTTGGTGATCAACTTGCGGGTTTTGTGACATTGGGAACCTATGCATAGGGGTTGGCACATGTTCTTGATTCTCCGGTAGTAGCTTTGGGGCACTCTTTGAAGTACTTTTATGTTGGTTGGATGAATCTGAGATTGTGTGATGCATATCGTATAATCATGCCCACGGATACTTGAGGTGACAATGGAGTATCTAGGTGACATTAGGGTTTTGGTTGATTTGTGTCTTAAGGTGTTATTCTAGTACGGACTCTTTTATAGATCGATCCGAAAGAATAACTTTGAGGTGGTTTCGTACCCTACCATAATCTCTACGTTTGTTCTCCGCTATTAGTGGCTTTGAAGTGACTCTTTGTTGCACGGTTAGGGCTTGTTATAGGATCTTTCTATGTTATTATTGTTGAGAGAACTTGCACTAGTGAAAGTATGAACCATAGGCCTTGTTTCCTACCATTGCAATACCGTTTACGGTCACTTTTATCGCTTGCTACCTTGCTGTTTTTATCATTTCAGATTACAAATACCTTTATCTACTATCCATATTGCACTTGTATCACCATCTCTTCGCCGAACTAGTGCACCTATACAATTTGCTATTGTATTGGGTGTGTTGGGGACACAAGAGACTCTTTGTTATTTGGTTGCAGGGTTGTTTGAGAGAGACCATCTTCATCCTACGCCTCCTACGGATTGATAAACCTTAGGTCATCCACTTGAGGGAAATTTTCTACTGTCCTACAAACTTGTGCACTTGCAGGCCCAACAACATCTACAAGAAGAAGGTTGTGTAGTAGACATCAAGATCTTTTCTGGCATCGTTGCCGGGGAGGCTAGGTAAGTGAAGGTATATCTTTATATCTTGCAATCGAATCTTTTTGTTTCTTGTTTTAGCACTAGTCTAGTTTATAAAAGAAAATTACAAAAAAAATGGAGTTAAGTTTGTCTCATACGCTTCGTCTTTTTAGTATCTTTCGTGAGAATGATGGAAAGGAAAATTGTGCTTAAGTTCTAGAAGAAGAATTACATAGAATGCTTGGCATAAAATATGTGAATGATGAGCATGATTGCAATGTTGTTAGTACGAATTCTTTGAATATCCATGGTACTAATGATGATTGCTCTAGTCATGATGAAAATATCTATTATGAGCATGTCAACTTTTGTGGAGTGCATGTTTGCATGAACACGCCAAATAGAGAAGATATATATTGCAAGAGGCATAAGCATTTAGAAACCAAATTGTTGCAAGAAGAGCTAGATGAATGTGCTGAAAATTTATTTTTTCTTAGCCATACTTGTGAACTTTGCAATGAACGTGATCATTTTAGTACTCAATGCAAATTGTTTCATGATCGTATCGTGTCCAAAAATTGTGATTTCCCTTGCACATCATAATGAACTTAGTTTGCTTTTGGGTTATGAAGAAATTAAACGTATAACTAAGGATATTCCAAAATTTGCCCTTGATAAAGTTCTTCATATTGATCTAGAAAAGATTTATTTGTTTTGTGCGGAGAATTGCATTGAAAATCCTTATATTGCCAATTACCTAAAGAAAAGAAAGCAAATAGAAGATGATGAAAATACTAATGAAAGGGAAGATACTTCCCAATATCCTTCTATTATTTCTCATGATGAATCAGGTAACGAGGAGGAGCTTTCTATTCAACCAATCTCATCAATAAGGAGCTCAAAGAGGAAGGTTGAACTCACACTTAATATGAAGAAGAAAAAGAAAATAAGGAGCAACAAAGGTATAAAGGTATCCCTCCCAAATGATGTCGCTCCTACTACTTATTGTGATGATGATAATTGCTATACTATTGGTGCTATCAATATTTTTAATGATGAGAGTGATTGTATTTATGATATGAACGGGCCCAAGCTTGGGGAAGCTATGTTTTATAAGGATGAAATATTTGAGAATATATTTGCTGGAATTAATGTTTGTCCCAAGCTTGGGGATGCTATGTTTAATAATGATGATATTTTTAGCCTCTCAAGTTTCGATATGCAAAGTTGTTATGATGATAGCATGCCTTCTACCTATGATGATTATATTGATGAAAATGGGTTTGGAAGAGTGTCAACTTTAGGAAGTAGTGATCCCACTATTTTCAAGGATGTTGAATTTTATCTATTATCTAACTAAAACAAGAGGCAAACAAGCCATTATATTCGTCCACACAGATTAAATTATCTCAGCCGTAAATTATAGATTTTAATGGTTAAGATTTAATAGATATAGCGTTACATACAAATATAGTTGTCTGCAAACAATTTGACATGACACGTGAAAATTGATTGCCACGTCTACCGTCCACCTTTGTTCTATTAAGAAAGTCTATCGTGGACAATCCAAAGTGAACGTGTTGGCATTGTATAAAGCAAAGGCTGCCAGTTTCCTAAAAGAACACAGCTGTCAACCAGCTAAAAGGCACGGCCAGCTTAAACAAAGGCCAAAAAAGGCATGGCCCACTATAAATAGTCAGAGCGCCCGGCTGCCAGGTTCTTCGGAAAAAAAGCACGGATGCCAACAGCTAAATAAGGCACACCCGTGTCAAAAAGAAGGGCACGACTGCCGACCATGGAGAGTCCGAACGAGCCACTAAGAACATTAACGCTAGGAAACTTTTTGTAGTCACGAGCGGTAACAAACTTTAATGTGCGGCAAACAAATTCCAATATACTTTTGTTTAACATAACAATAAAGTATCTCTACAATAGAATGGTAGAGATAATAAATATTTAATGGACAGCTAATTAAAATAAAACATGAGCATTGAATTGCAAAAAAAATATTCCTATTCTCACAATGTTTATTTACAAAAAATCATGACATGTGGCAATTGCAATTGTTGATTGTATAAATTAAGCATTTTTTGTTTAAAATAGTTGTGAGAGGACCACGTGTCCGCATATAAAATATACGTGCAAATTAAAAATACATCAGCCTTCTCAAAATATATGACGCTTAAATAAACATATGGTCAATGTTTTAAATTGTATACACTAATACAAGCAAAAGTGTATGGTTTGGAGATGCAATAATAACAACACATTGACTGAAAAATATTTATACATATGTCGTTTAGTTTTTGATATATTATAAACCAAAATCAAGCTAAATTTATGGTATGGAAACTATAAATAATTAAGTGTGATCCTATCGCCAGAAACACACATCATCAGGCATATCCATGGCATCCAAGTATATCATGTTGATTTGGAGTGTTGATCTCATGACGATATGATATTAAGGAGCTACAGTGAACGGAGAGAATAAAAATATAATAGACACTTCGTTGGTCCACAGGGGCAAAATAATTATCTATGTTGATTATATGATGGGGTCCTAATTTTGATAGTTGAGATTAAAAAGTAAAAGTAAAGGGTATAGGTGTATTAGTAACCAAATAAGTTGAAGTGCATGCAGTACCATCATTGCCGATGGCAACAATTGACCAACTAATCAGTATGATATGTTTTAGAGATTAAGAACCAACCATATAAGATGGCCATTAAACAACATCCAAATTAAGGATAGTTTTCCCCAAGAGCAAGAACACAAAAACAACTACTTATATTTCATGATCCAATCTATTCCCTATGTTATGCTAAATAATCCACATTTATGACTTCTTGCAATTTTGCAAAAAAAAAAATTACTATCAGTCAAAAGATATATGGGGTGATAAAAGGATGAGCTAAGAATCAATAGAAATATAAGTTTGAATTTTATAATAGTATTAAAATAGTAGTGTCTTGACTAAACTTGATTCTATGGAGCTAAGTAACATGTTTCCATGGAATTCAATTTTGTATAACTTTTTCTCTCTATTATGATATAGGAAAGTGCCAATGTATAGGTGAATATAATCGTATGAGAATTATAGTTGACGAAAAATTTATTCACAAAAACTAAGTATGACAATATCAAATAAATCTATGACCACGAATGCAGAGGCCACTACACCAATAATGACGTGGCATGTCGAGGAGGAAAAACCATGTTTGGATGTAAGACATACATATTTAGATTTATACATGTTGATTCACATACATGTTTGAAATCTAGCCGCGCAAATGTGCGGGTAACTCTGCTAGTTGTGATGAATATGAAAGTGGATTTGGAAGAGTGCCAACTTTATTTAGTGATTCCACTATCTTGGGAGAGGTTTCAATTGATTATGATGAGAACGAAGTTGCTACTTATGGTGATTATTGTGATGAAACTTATGCTATAAAAAGTAGTGATGATTATATTTACAAATCTTGCCATGATTATGATTACCCTTTTTCTGAATGTTACTCTTTTAATGTGGAAACAATTTTTAGTGTTCAAGTCTCTTATGATACTCTCACTATTCCGAATGAGAAGAATTTTGCTTATGTGGAGAGTAGTAAATTTTCTATGCTTGTAGATCATGAAAAGAATGCTTTAGGTGCTGGTTATATTGTTGAATTCATTCATGATGCTACTGAAAATTATTATGAGGGAGGAATATATGCTTGTAGGAATTGCAATAATGTCAAGTTTCTTCCCTGTGTGTTGAAAATCTTGAAGTTATGCTTGTTGTGCCATCCTATGCTAGTTGATTATTGTTCCCATAAGTTGTTTGCTCAAAAAATCCATATGAATAGGAAGTGGGTTAGGATTAAATGTGCTAGTCATATTCTTCATGATGCTCTCTTTATGTTTCAATTCTTATCTTCTATGTGAGCATCATTGCCATCATCATGCCTAGCTAGAAAGGCATTAAAGAAAAGCGCTTGTTGGGAGACAACCCAATATTTATCCTTACTGTATTTGTGTGTACACATGATTATGCTACTGTAGTAATCATGTTTTATAGCTTTTGTTTCAATAAAGTGCCAAGTGGAACCTGTGGGAAGACTTGGGTGAAATCTATATGATCTTGCTGTAGAAAACAGAAACTTTGCGCTCACGAGAATAGCTGTCATGTTTTACTGGAGAGTGCTTTTAGGTTGAATATTTTTGCAGATGATTAATAGACAAAATTACTCAGATCCAGAAATTTATTTCATAATTTTTGGGGTTCCAGAAGGATACGTTTGATACAGATTACTACAGACTGTTCTGCTTTTGACAGATTCTGTTTTCATTGTGTTGTTTGCTTATTTTGATGCATCTATGGCTAGTATTAAGTGGTATGAACCATAGAGAATTTGGAATACATTAGGTTTTACACCAATATGAATTTAGAATGAGTTCATTATAGTACCTAAGTGGTGGTTTTATTTTCTTATACTAACGGAGCTTACGAGTTTTGATTTTGAGTTTTGTGTGGTTGAAGTTTTCAAGTTTTGGGTAAAGATTCGATGGACTATGGAATAAGGAGTGGCAAGAGCCTAAGCTTGGGGATGCCCAAGGAAACCCAAGGTAATATTCAAGGACAACCAAGAGACTAAGCTTGGGGATGCCCCGGAAGGCATCCCCTCTTTCGTCTTCGTTCATCGGTAACTTTACTTGGAGCTATATTTTTATTCACCACATGATATGTGTTTTGCTTGGAGCGTCATTTTCTTTTGTTAGTATTTGCTTGATGTTAGTTACAATAATGTTTTGAATCTTTATTTTCAATAAAAAAGTCAAGGATAGCCTTTGCCATGCTTATTTTGCTACTATACATGTTGCTGTTTGAAAACAGAAAGTTTACCGCTGTTGCGAAAATTCCTCAAAAAAGTCAGAGCATGATATAATGTTGAAACTTTTTGCATAATGAGATATGATAAATTTATTACAGTGGGAAATTTAGTTCATAATTTTTGGAGAGGGAAGTATTGATACTCTTGCATTCTTTACAGACTGTACTGTTTTGACAGATTGCTGTTATGGTTGCATTGTTTGCATATGTTTGCTTGTTTAATGATTCTATTTGAGGATAGGAGTATTAAATATGCAGAGACATTTAGTATTCAATGTTGAATAATAATGTTATGATTTGTTACAGTATAAAATGATAAGGTTTTGCATTGGTTTATACTAACCTATCTCACGAGTTCTTGTTGAGTTTGTTGTTAATGAAGCTTTTGATAAAAAGAGAAACCATGATAAGAGATGAATTAAGGAGACACAAAAGTTCAAGATTGGGGATGCCCAAGGCACCCCAAGATAATATTTCAAGAAGTCTCAAGCATATAAGCTTGGGGATGCCCCGGTAGGCATCCCACCGTTCTTCTTCAACAACTATCGGTTAGTATCGGTTGATCCTAAGTTTTTGCTTCTTCACATGAGTTGTGCTATCCTTGCATTGTCATTTTGTTTTGTTTTGCTTGCTGCTTGAATACAATACCAAGATCTGAAATTATTTAATGAGAGAGAGTCTTCACATAGTTGCATAATTATTTAGCTACTCTTTGATCTTTACTTATATCTTTTTGGACTAGTTTGTCATTTACTCTTGTGCTTCAATTATATCCTATGAGTAAATGGTTGAATGAGTTGAATGTCACAAATATGAAATTATATATGTTTCATTTGCTTATCCCATGGGGAGTGATGACTTCACATCTAAGAAGTATAGGTTGTAAATTTATTGACGGTTAGCAAGCATTGTATTAGTCATTTGAACAATTGATGAAAGAATATTGAAGGAAGAGAGATTTCACATATAAATATATTATCATAGACATCTTTTATAATTGTGAGCACTCATTATGTATGACATGCTAAAGAGTTGATGTTGGACAAGGAAGACAACATAATGGGTTATGTTTTCTCGCATCTCAGTTAAAGTATATTGTCATGGATCATTCAAACATGTTGAGCTTGCCTTTCTCCCCTTGCTAGCCTAAATATCTGTACTAAGAGGGAATACTGCTTGTGCATCCATTATCCTTAAACCCAGTTTTTGCCATGAGTGTCCACCATACCTACCTATATGCTGTATTTACCTGCCGTTCCAAGTAAATTTGCATGTGCCAAACTGTAAACCTTCAAATTATAATCTGTTTTGTATGCCCGAATTGCTCATGTAGCAACTAGGGGCTGTCGGTGTCTTCCATGCTAGGTGGGTTATTCTCAAGAGGAGTGGACTCCGCTCCTCATTCATGAGAAAGTGGCGGTAACCGGGATACCCAGTCCCATGATCAAAAAGATCAAAATCAAATCAAATTAATTAAACAAAACTCCACCAGGATTGTTGTTAGTTGGAGGCACTCATTGTTTCAAGCAAGCCATGGATTGATGCTTGTTGGTGGTTGGGGGAGTATAAACTTTTACCATTCTGCGTGGGAACCGCCTATAATGTATGTAGTATGGAAGATATTGGGAACTCTTTGTTGTTATGTTGACAATGAGATCATACCTCTCAAAATTATTTATCTCTATTTCAAAATCGAGCTCTGACACCTCTGCAAATCCCTGCTTCCCTCTGCGAAGGGCCTATCTTTTACTTTATGTCTTTTACTTTATGCAAGAGTCAAGGTGGTCTTCACCTTTCCCTTTTTCATTTTATCCTTTGGCAAGCACTTTGTGGTGGGGTGATTCTGATATATATATCCAATTGGATGTACGTTAGCATGAACTATTATTGTTGACATCACCCAAAGGTGAATATGTTTGGTATAAGCCCCAATCTTTCTCTGTGTCTGATTAAAACTTCATAACCACAAGTATTGCATGAGTGTTAGCAATTGTAGAAGACTATATTATAGTTGAGTATGTGGACTTTGCTATTCCTGAAAATAAGATGAATTCCAATTGTTTTGATGACTAAGAATGAAGTTTGCTAGTTTTCAAGAATGTTTATGGTCTATGCTTTAACATGTGAATTGCTTGTTACTAGTTTGTGAAAAGTTTTATGAGATGAACTACTATTATGACATATTATCATGCTAGAAAAGGTGATTGAAATTATCATTGATCAAACATGTGCACCTTCTGGCATTCACACTTCATAAATTCTTTCTTTATCATTTACCTACTCGAGGACGAGTAGGAATTAAGCTTGGGGATGCTGATACGTCTCCAACGTATCTATAATTTATGAAGCATTCATGCTATATTACTATCTGTTTTAGGCAATATTGGGCTTTATTATCCACTTTTATATTATTTATGGGACTAACCTATTAACCGGAGGCCTAGCCCAGATTTTCTGTTTTATGCCTATTTCAGTGTTTCGAGGAAACGAAATATCAAACGGAGTCAAAACGGAACGAAATCAACTGGAGAAATTAATTTTGGAAGGAAACCCACCTGATGAACTTGGACTCCACGACAGAAGATACAGGAGGTGCTCACGAGGGTGGGGGGCGCGCCCACCCCCTAGGGCACGCCCTCCTACCTCATGGGGCCCCCGAAGCTCCACCGACGTACCCCTTGCACCCATATATACCTACGTATCATAAAACTTCCAGAATGGAAGATAGATCGGGAGTTCCGCCGCCGCAAGCCTCTGTAGCCACCAAAAACCACTCGGGAGCCCTTCCCGGCACCCTGCCGGAGGGGGGATCCTTCACCGGTGGCCATTTTCATCATCCCGGCGCTCTCCATGACGAGGAGGGAGTAGTTCACCCTTGAGGCTGAGGGTATGTACCAGTAGCTATGTGTTTGATCTCTCTCTCTCGTGTTCTCTCTCGTGTTCCCTCTGTGGCACGATCTTGATGTATCCCGAGCTTTGCTATTGTAGTTGGATCTTATGATGTTTCTTCCCCTCTACTCTCTTGTGACGAATTGAGTTTCCCCTTTGAAGTTATCTTATCGGACTGAGTCTTTTATGAGAACACTTGATGTATGTCTTGCGTGGGATAACCATGGTGACAATGGGTTATTCTATTGATCCACTTGATGTATGTTTTGGTGATCAACTTGCGGGTTTCGTGACATTGGGAACCTATGCATAGGGGTTGGCACATGTTCTTGACTCTCCGGTAGTAGCTTTGGGGCACTCTTTGAAGTACTTTTATGTTGGTTGGATGAATCTGAGATTGTGTGATGCATATCGTATAATCATGCCCACGGATACTTGAGGTGATAATGGAGTATCTAGGTGACATTAGGGTTTTGGTTGATTTGTGTATTAAGGTGTTATTCTAGTACGGACTCTTTTATAGATCGATCCGAAAGAATAACTTTGAGGTGGTTTCGTACCCTACCATAATCTCTACGTTTGTTCTCCGCTATTAGTGGCTTTGGAGTGACTCTTTGTTGCACGGCCAGGGCTTGTTATAGGATCTTTTTATGTTATTATTGTTGAGAGAACTTGCACTAGTGAAAGTATGAACCTTAGGCCTTGTTTCCTATCATTGCAATACCGTTTACGCTCACTTTTATCGCTTGCTACCTTGCTGTTTTTATTATTTCAGATTACAAAAACCTATATCTACTATCCATTTTGCACTTGTATCACCATCTCTTCCCCGAACTAGTGCACCTATACAATTTGCTATTGTATTGGGTGTGTTGGGGACACAAGAGACTCTTTGTTATTTGGTTGCAGGGTTGTTTGAGAGAGATCATCTTCATCCTACGCCTCCTATGGATTGATAAACCTTAGGTCATCCACTTGAGGGAAATTTGCTACTGTCCTACAAACCTCTGCACTTGCAGGCCCAACAACATCTACAAGAAGAAGGTTGTGTAGTAGACATCAGGGGGGAGGGCGCGAGGCGGCTAAGACTCGCAGCCGTAGAGTGACGATCATAGGTAAACTCATAGAAAACGGTTAGACAGTCCTGGTGAATTCAAAATGATACATGCTACAGGGACAGACCCATGTGGCCTGGGGATGTTGCTGCCCGTGGGGCGCCCCCAAACTGAATGAACTAGAGAGATGTCAGTTGATACCGTCACTGAAGGGGTGTCGGGGCAGTCAAAATACGCGCGCTGCTGGAGTCGTTCCTCATGAGCCGCCCTGGCCTGAGCCTTGGGAGGCCCAGAGGGCCCGGAGGCTCCCGGAGGTACTCCTCCATCTCCGCCAGGATCACCTAATGCCCGGCCTCGCGAGCCGCCAGGCCATCCCTCATGCAGCGCTGGAATGCCACAGCCGCGCCAGGCAGGCCGAAAGGCATGGAGACGTAGCTATGGGGTGGACCCCCACATCGGCCGACACGAGATGGCCAAAAGAGCTACTGAGACGCGGCCCTATTGAGCCCAATGTCGATGCAGATGCGGAACTCCTTACCCATGCCAGGGCAGTGAGCCGCACCTCGCGGCAGGCGACGATCGCCTTGCAGAACCCTTGCCTCTTGAACCTCCTCGATTGCCTTGCTGATGAACTCCTGAACACCTGGTGCCTCCCACCTGATGCCTTCTCCTGGGAAGCGTGCTCTGAAGAGCGCCTCCATATGGTGCCCGAGCGCCTCCCTCGTGACTCTGGCTAGGTTTTAGGCCCTCCCGAAGAGAGCCCCCGAGCCCAGCCTGAGAGGGGCATTGGGTGCGCCTTCCCATGCGATGGGTGAAGGCGACGCGTCCGGGGACGTGAGGCTCAGTGCGGCGTCCTCGGGACAAGCTTCTTCAAGAGATCCCTGACCCATCTGCAGCTTCTTCGTCCTGGGGGCGACCTCAGGTGGGAGGGCACCGCCCTCGTCTTCAGGCTTCTCGACTGCTGTGGCCTAGAAAGCGCGCTCGAGGGAGCACACCGCATCCTTCTCCTGACATGCGATCATGATGACGCTGCCACTCCCCGGCATCTTGAGGACGTTGTAGCCGTGGTGCGTTTCCGCCATGAACTTGGCCAGTGCTGGGTACCCTAGGATGGCGTTGAAGGTGACAGGGAGGCGGACCTGCCTTATCGGATGTGTAGAACCGTCGGTCACTCCTGAAAATGGCTTGGTTGGGTGAAGCTGGTAGTATGGCACTTGGAGCCTATCGAACATCTGAACATATAGGACATTAAGCCCCGCTCCACCATCGTGAGAGTCTTGGTGACGACCACGTTGCTGATGACGGGAGAGCAGAGCATGGGAAGTGCGCCAGCAGTGGCCGCGCACTTGAGCTGGTCTGAGGAGCCGAAAGTGATGCCGCACTTGGACCACCTGAGAGGGCGAGTTGCTTCGGGCTTGGGGAGCACTGCATTCACCTCGCAAGTGAACTTCTTGAAAATGCAGTGAGAAGCTGGGGCCTGTGAGCTACCCAAGATGCAGGCGATGGCTCGAGGCTCCTGGAAGCCCCCAACCCCTCATCCTGGTGGTGATCTTCGTTCCTTCTTGGGGGCGGAGGCAGTGGAAGCAGATCCGCATTGCCCTCAGGGCGCTCCTCACGAGGCTGAGGAGCCCTCGCGAGGTTGGCCCTGCTAGTGGTCGTCCTGAGGCTGGTCACATCTGTCCCAGCGTCCTTCGCCTCGTCCAGCTCCACGACTGTAGCCTCAATCATTGCGCTCGGGGCGTCGACTGAGGCGCCCATCATGGAGGGCCCTGAGCTCCTGGCAGTCGTTGGTGTTGTGGTTGTGAATGTTGTGGAAGACGAAGAACGACCGGTTGCTTTTGGACGACTTAGGGTGGTCGCCACCACGCTTCGTCTCTGGCTCCACCGCGAGCACGGCCAGCCCCTTGCGCTTCACGTCTTTGGCCTTGGCCTTCTTGTCTTATGGGTTAGCCTCGGGGAGCTCGAGGGGGAAGAGGCGCCCCTCCTCAGCCCTTGCGCACTTGTTCGCCATGTTGAACATCTCCAGCGCTGTGCGGAGATCCTCATGGATAGCGAGTTCTTCCTTCATCTTGACGTCGCGGACGCCATCAGTGAATGCTGAGATGATAGCCTTGTCCGACACCTTGTGGATCTTGAGATGAACGTTGTTGAAGTGCTGGATATACTTCTGCAGGGTCTCTCCATGCTGCTGCTTGATGCATCCCAGGTCACCCACGGCCGGTGGACGGTCGCGAGTGCCCTGGAAGTTGGCGAGGAAGCGGCTGCGCATCTCCTCCTAGGAAGAGAACGACCCCTCGGGTAGGTTCAAGAGCCAAGAACACGCACCATCCTTGAGGGCCATAGGGAACCAGTTGGCCATGATCTTCTCGTCGCTGCTGGCCGCCTCGATACTCAACTCGTAGAGCTGCAGGAACTCGGCGGGGTCGGCGGTCCATCGTAGCGTGGCGGCAGGTCGGGCTTGAACTTGCTTGGCCAGACGATGTTGCGGAGCTCCGGTGTGAACACTCGGCACCCTGATGTGGCCACTGGAGCCCGTCGAGGGGGTGGAACCTGGTCCTGGTGCACGCGCACCGCCACCTCCTGTGGCGGTACGCGGGCCTAGTGCGGGGGCGCTAGAAGGACGCACGCTTATCCTTGAGGTTGCTGCACCACCTAGCAGCTCACATCCTCCCGAGTAGGCGCCAGGCACGGCAGGTCGCGCCGCGGCACCACACGCCTTGGCTCGATGATGACGCCCAGGGCCTGACATGGCAGAGGAGCCCTGTGAGCCACGTCGCCCACTGCAGACAGCTGCTAAGGAATGAGCAGGCCGGGGCGGTGGAGCCCCTAGCCACGCTAACGAGCTCTGCGATCCGCTCGAGCCACTCCTCGTAGAAGTCACCGACCGGGCGGTAGCGAAGGAGTTCCCGCGCCATGAGCAGAGTGGCCTGTGCGTCCGCCGGGCCGTGACGCGCGTGGAAGGACGAAGTTGCTGGAGTTAGTGATGGAGTAGCGGTCCGCCCGTCGCGGCGCACCGACGGGTGCAACGAAGAAGCTTGCTGCTCGTGGCCTGTAGGGCCCGTGGCGGCGTTGGCCTTCGGAGATGGAGCACGACAAGCACATCCATCACCCACTGGGTCGTCTAAGCAACGCGAGCAGCGACTGCGGCCCGGAGCTCGGCACGAGCTCGGCGTGCATCAGCCATGGAGTTGTCAGAGTGACGGTTGATCGATCGGCGGAAGAGAAGATCTGACGCACCCCTACCTGGCACGCGTTCCGCAAACCCTTGAGAGGTTCGAACTCTGGGGTGCGTGCAGAGATCTCAACCTACCTAGCCTGCCTACTCGCGATTCTCCTAAGCCTAGCGCGATGAGCTCAAAGAAACAAAGAGACACAACAGTTTATCCTGGTTCGGGCCACCTTGCGGTGTAATACCCTACTCCAGCGTTTTGGTGGATTGCCTCGAGGGGCTGAGGATGAACTAGTACAGTGGATGAACTCGCCTCAGGAGGTGAGGTGTTCTTGAGCTCAAGAGAGCTGGTGAGGTTGTCCAGTGAGTCTGGATTGGATCCTCCTCTATGGTGGTGACTAAGCCCTATTTATATTGGCCTTGGTCCTCCTCCCAAATGTTGGCGGGAAGGGATCCACAACGACCGGATTTGAAAGGGGACAAGCAGTACAACTTATCCTGACAAAAGTAGTCTTCGCCTGTGAAAAGCTTCTAGCCGTGACGCTGCGGTGGGCTCAGTGATGACCTCCGTCCTGCCGTCCTGGCGGTCTTGGTCTTGTTGCACCAGAATGGAAACCTTTGGCTGATTCCTCAGGACTCTGCGCCGGTGTCTTTCCTCCCTTGCACCGAAGAGAAAACCTGCACTCTGCGCCCGCCTAGCGTCCGCCTGGCACCTACCTGGCCTTAGTCGTCATGGCTCACGTCAACTGAGCCTCGTGAGGTAAACCTTGCATAGAACTCTCCGCCCCTCGGGAGCCAGCCTGAGGAGGCCGATCTCCTCGGGGGTCTTGGTGTCATCCGCCTCGCGAGGCTTAGCCCCTCGTGAGGGTCTTGAGCTGTTGATGTTGGAGTCGGGCGGTACCAGGCCGTCGATGGAGCCACGTGGTGGGCCGCAGGCGGGCAAGTCTGGATACCCCCATATCCAGAACACCGACAACAAGAATTGAAGGACAAAGAGAGCATCATATAGCATGTGGAAATCGCATTTAAGTCTAACATACTTCCTATGCATAGGCATTTTGTAAGCAAACAAATTATCAAAACAAGCAAAAGCTAGCATATGCAAGGGAGAAGAATAAAACATTGACAAGCTCAACATGAAGAGAGGTAATTTAGTAACATGGAAATTTCTACAACCATATTTCCCTCTCTCATAATAATTACATGTGGGGTAATATTCAAATTCAACAATATAGCTATCACATAACATATTCCCTACATGATCAACATGCATGCAAAGTTAACACTGTTCCAAAATAGTGGAATTATCATCAAATAAAGTCATGGCCATTCTAAGCCTAGTTCTATAAAAAAAATTCATCAGATTGAACATTCTCCAAATGTGTGGGATTATTTTTACTTAAAGTGGACGCTCTTCCAAACCCACTTTCAATATTATTGCAAGCATTATGAGCAACATCATATTCATCACGAGGCTTAAATAAATTTTCAAGATCATAAGAAGCATCACCCCAATCATGATCATTACAATAAGTAGTGGACATAGCAATATTAGCATCCCCAAGCTTGTAGCTTTGCATATTATTAGCACAATTGATATTAATAGAATTTATCATAACATCATTGCAATCATGCTTTTCATTCAATGAGCTATCATGAATCACTTTATAAATTTCCTCGTCTAACACTTCATCACAAATTTCAGATTCATGGTTTTTAAGCAAAACTTCATAGAGATAATCAAGTGCACTCAACTCACTAGCAATTGGTTCATCATAATTTCGTCTTTTGAAAAGATTAGCAAGTGGATGAGGATCCATATCAATATATTTTTAGCAAGCGAAGATGCAAGCAAATAGAAGGCACATGGCAACACATGTAAACATCAGATCAAACACAAAAAGGCAAACGGAAAAAGCCAAATAAAAATAAAAATATTTTGGTATATTTCTGAATATGTTTTAGGAGTGGGGGAGATGAGAACGAGAGGCAAATGGCAAATAAAGTAATTGCAAGTAGATGAAAGTTTATGCGTAGGAACCTGATAGATGTTGATGATGTCTCCCCGGCAACGGCGCCAGAAATTATTCCTGCTACTTGGGACTCGCGTTGGTATTTCCCCGAAGAGGAGGGGATGATGCACCACAACAGAGGTAAGTATTTCCCTCAGTTATGATCAATCCAGTAGGAGAACCAAGCAACATTATGTAAAACAGCATCTGCGCACAAACAACAAATACTTGCAACCCAACGCATAGAGGGTTTGTCAATCCCTCAACGGTATTGAGATTTGATAAATAGATAGATTGATGGACGCCAATAAAATAAAACCAAATAAAATGCAGCAAGGTATTTTTGTAGATCTGAAAATAATATGGTAGGAAATAGACCCAGGGGCCGTAGATTTCACTAGTGGCTTCTTGATACGTCTCCAACGTATCTATAATTTTTTATTGTTCCATGCTATTATATTATCTGTTTTGGATGTTTAATGGGCTTTAATATGCTCTTTTATATTATTTTTGGGACTAACCTATTAACCGGAGGCCGAGTGCCAGTTTCTGTTTTTTTGCCTATTTTAGAGTTTTGTAGAAAAGGAATACCAAACGGAGTCCAAACGGAATGAAACCTTCGCGATGATGTTTCTGGGACCGAAAGCAAACCAGAAGATTTGGAGTTGAAGTCAGAAACACCACGAGGTGTCCACGAGGCAGGAGGGTGCGCCTAGGGGGGGTAGGCGCTCCCCCACCTTGTGGGCCCCTTGTAGCTCCACTAACGTACTTCTTTCACCTATATATACTCTTATACTCTAGAAACATCAGGGGGAGCCATGAAACCACTTTTCAACCGCCGCAACCTTCTGTACCCATGAGATCCCATGTTGGGGCCTTTTCCGGTGATCTGCCGGAGGAGGAATCGATCATGGAGGGCTTCTACATCAACACCATTGCCTCTCCAATGAAGTGTGAGTAGTTTACCACAGACCTTTGGGTCCATAGTTATTATCTAGATGGCTTCTTCTCTCTATTCGATTCTCAATACAAAGTTCTCCTTGATGTTCTTGGAGATCTATTCAATGTAATAATCTTTTGCGGTGTGTTTGCCAAGATCCGACGAATTGTGGATTTACGAACAATATTATCTATGAATATTATTTGGTTCTTCTCTAAATTCTTATATGCATGATTTGATATCTTTGCAAGTCTCTTCGAATTATCGGTTTAGTTTGTCCTACTAAATTTATCTTTCTTGCAATGGAGAAGTGCTTAGCTTTGGGTTCAATCTTGCGGTGTCCTATCACAATGACAGTAGGGGTAGCAAGGCACGTATTGTATTGTTGCCATCGAGGATAAAAGGATGGGGTTTATATCATATTGCTTGAGTTTATCCCTCTACATCATGTCATCTTGCTTAATGTGTTACTCCGTTCTTATGAACTTAATACTCTAGATGCATGCTGGATAGCGGTCGATGTGTGGAGTAATAGTAGTAGATGCAGAATCGTTTCGGTCTACTTGACACGAATGTGATGCCTATGTTAATGATCATTGCCTTAGATGTCTTCATAATTATGCGCTTTTCTATCAGTTGCTCAGCAGTAGTTTGTTCACCCACCGTAATACATGCTATCTTGAGAGAAGCCACACTAGTGAAACCTATGGCCCACGGGTCTCTTGTCCATAATATCACATCTCTTTTCCATTATATTGCATTTCTTTAAATCTGGTTTACTATTTTGCAATCTTTACTTTCCAATCTATACAAAAAAATACCAAAAATATTTCCTTTATGATCTCTATTAGATCTCACTTTTGCAAGTGACCGTGAAGGGATTGACAACCCCTTTATCACTTTGGTTGCAAGGTTTCTGATTGTTTGTGCAGGTACTAGGTGACTTGTGCGTTGTCTCCTAATGGATTGATACCTTGGTTCTCAAAACTGAGAGAAATACTTACGCTACTTTGCTGCATCACCCTTTCCTGTTCAAGGGAAAAACCAACGCAAGCTCAAGAGGTGGCAAGAAGGATTTCTGGCACCGTTTCCAGGGAGATCTACGTCAAGTCAAGCCATACCAAGTACCCATCATAAACTCTTCTCCCTCTCATTACATTATTTGCCATTCGCCTCTCATTTTCCTCTCCCCCACTTCTAAAACGATTTTCGAAAACTGTTGCCTTTTCTTCGCCCCTCTTCCATTCGTCTCTTTTCGCTTGCTTCTTGTGGGCTTGTGTGTTGGTGTGCATGCTTTCTTTGATGGCTTTGCCAAGAAGTGTTGATCCTCATCTTAGGAGGTTGGAAGAAATTGAAAACAACGTTAGAAGCTTTATGTCTTTGCAATTTGAGCATAATAATTTTTTTCTGAAACGAGCTTAAAGAACAAACAAGTTTTATGGAGTACATGAATAAAGAGCTCGATGATATGACTAGGAATTTTATGGTTTGAAATCTCAGTTTGCTCATCTTGAAAATTTAGTAGGCTAAATTTTGGATAAACAAGCCACCTTAGTTAATAAGATGGCCGCTAAACCGGAAGATCTACATAATAATGATGAAGATCTAAAAGTGATTGATGTGACTCCTATTAAATCTTTGTTTTCCAATATGAATCTTGCTAAAATTGGACAAGAGATGAGTCAACTTTATTTAAAAGGCGTCCCAATGATTCGGAGTTTTTAGATCTCGATGCAAAAATTGATAAAAGTGGGATTGAAGAGGTCAAAACTTTACATGGCAATGAACCCACTATTTTAGATTTCAAGGGATTTAATTATGATAATTGTTATTTAATAGATTGTATTTCCTTGTTGCAATCCGTGTTAAATTCTCCTCATGCTTATAATCAAAATAAAGCTTTTACTAAACATATCATTGATGCTTTGATGCAATCTTATGAAGAAAAGCTTGAACTGGAAGTTTCTATCCCTAGAAAACTTTGTGATGAGTGGGAACCTACTATTAAGATTAAGATTAAAGATTATGAATACTATGCTTTGTGTGATTTGGGTTCTAATGTTTCCACGATTCCAAAAACTTTGTGTGATGTGCTAGGTTTCCGTGAATTTGATGATTGTTCTTTAAATTTGCATCTTGCAGATTCCACCATTAAGAAACCTATGGGAAGGATTAATGATGTTCTTATTGTTGCAAATAGGAATTATGTGCCCGTAGATTTCATTGTTCTCGATATAGATTGCAATCCTACATGTCCTATTATTCTTGGTAGACCTTTCCTTAGAACGATTGGTGCAATTATTGATATGAAAGAAGGAAATATTAGATTCCAATTTCCATTGTGGAAAGGCATGAAACACTTTCCTAGGAAGAAAATTAAATTGCCTTATGAATCTATTATGAGAGCCACTTATGGATTGCCTACCAAAGATGGCAATACCTAGATCTATTCTTGTTTTTATGCCTAGCTAGGGGCGTTAAACGGTAGCGCTTGTTGGGAGGCAACCCAATTTTATTTTTGTTCTGTGCTTTTTGATCCTGTTTAGTAATAAATAATTCATCTAGCTTCTGTTTAGATGTGATTTTATGTTTTAATTAGTGCTTGTGCCAAGTAGAACCTTTGGGAAGATTTGGGTGAAGTCTTTGCGATCTTGCTGTAAAAAGCAGAAACTTTTGCGCTCACGAGATAGCTGTCATTTTTTTACAGAAGTGTTCTTTTAGGTTGATTCTTTTTGCATATGATTAATAGATAAATTATTCACATCCACCAGTTTATTTCAGAATTTTTATAGTTACAGAAGTATTCGAAAGTTACAGATTGCTACAGACTGTTCTGTTTTTGATAGATTCTATTTTTCGTGTGTTGTTTGCTTATTTTGATGAATCTATGAGTAGTATCGGGGGGTATGAACCATAGAGAAGTTGGAATACAGTAGGTTTAACACCAATATAAATAAATAATGAGTTCATTACATTACCTTAAAGTGGTGGTTTATTTTCTTATACCAACGGAGCTCATGAGATTTTCTGTTGAAGTTTTGTGTTGTGAAGTTTTCAAGTTTTTGGGTAAAGATTTGATGGATTTTGGAATAAAGAGTGGCAAGATCCTAAGCTTGGGGATTCCCAAGGAACCCCAAGGTAAAATTAAAGGACAACCAAAAGCCTAAGCTTGGGGATGCCCCGGAAGGCATCCCCTCTTTCGTCTTCGTCTATCGGTAACTTTACTTGAGTCTATTTTTTTATTCACCACATGATATGTGTTTTGGTTGGAGCGTCTTGTGTGATTTGGGTGTTTGCCTTTTAGTTACCACAATCATCCTTGCTGTACACACCTTTTCGGAGAGACACGCATGAATCGAAATTTATTAGAATACTCTATGTGCTTCACGTATATCTTTTGAGCTAGATAATATTGCTCTAGTGCTTCGCTTATATCTTTTTAGAGCACGGTGGTGGTTTTATTTTATATAAACTGTTGGTCTCTGATGCTTCACTTATATTATTTTGAGATTCTTTTAGAGCAGCATGGTAATTTTCTTTGGTTATAAAATTAGTCCTAATATGATGTGCATCCAAGATGGGTATAATAAAAAATTTCATATAAAGTGCATTGAATACTATGAGAAGTTTGATTCTTTATGATTGTTTTGAGATATGAAGATGGTGATATTAGAGTCATGCTAGTAGAGTAGTTGTGTATTTGAGAGATACTTGTGTTTTTGTGATTCCCGTATCATGCACGTATGGTGAACCGTTATGTGATGAAGTTGCAGCATGATTTATTTATTGATTGTCTTCCTTATGAGTGGCGGTCGGGGACGAGCGATGGTCTTTTCCTACCAATCTATCCCCCTAGGAGCATGCGCGTAGTACTTCGTTTCGATAACTAATAAATTTTTGCAATAAGTATGTGAGTTCTTTATGACTAATGTTGAGTCCATGGATTATACGTACTCTCACCCTTCCCACCATTGCTAGCCTCTCTAGTACCGCGCAACTTTCACCGGTACCATACAACCACCATATACCTTCCTCAAAACAGCCACCATACCTACCTATTATGGCATTTCCATAGCCATTCCGAGATATATTGCCATGCAACTTTCCACCATTCTGTTTATTATGACACGCTCCATCATTGTCATATTGCCTTGCAAGATCATGTAGTTGACATCGTATATGTGGCAAAGCCACCATTCATAATTTTTTATACATGTCACTCTTGAATCATTGCAATCCCGGTACACCGCCGGAGGCATTTACATAGAGTCATATTTTGTTCTAAGTATCGAGTTGTAATTCTTGAGTTGTAAAGTAAATAAAAGTGTGATGATCTTCATTATTAGAGCATTGTCCCAGTGAGGAAAGGATGATGGAGACTATGATTCCGCCACAAGTCGGGATGGGACTCCGGACTAAATAAAAAGAAAAGAAAAGAAAAAAAATAGAGCATAAAAAAGAGAGAAAAGGCCCAAATAAAAAAATGAGAGAAAAAGAGAGAAGGAGCAATGCTACAATCCTTTTACCATACTTGTGCTTCAAAGTAGCTCCATGATCTTCATGATAGAGAGTCTCCTATGTTGTCACTTCCATATACTAGTGGGAATTTTTCATTATAGAACTTGGCTTGTATATTCCAATGATGGGCTTCCTCAAAAGTGCCCTAGGTCTTCATGAGCAAGCAATTTGTATGCACACCCACTTAGTTTCATTTTGTTGAGCTTTCATACATTTATAGCTCTAGTGCATCCGTTTCATGACAATCCCTACTCACTCACATTGATATCTATTGATGGCCATCTCCATAGCCCGTTGATACGCCTAGTTGACGTGAGACAATCTTCTCCTTTTTGTCTTCTCCACAACCACCATTCTATTCCATCTATAGTGCTATGTCCATGGCTCACGCTCATGTATTGCGTGAAGATTGAAAAAGTTTGAGAACATCAAAAGTATGACAGAATTGTTTGGCTTGTCATCGGGGTTGTGCATGGTTAAATACTTCGTGTGATGAAGATAGAGCATAACCAGACTATATGATTTTGTAGGGATAGCTTTCTTTGGCCATGTTATTTTGAGAAGACATGATTGCTTTTTAGTATGCTTGAAGTATTTTTTTATGTCAATATTAAACTTTTCTCTTGAATCTTTCGGATCTGAACATTCATGCCACAACAAAGAAAATTACATTGATAAATATGTTAGGTAGCATTCCACATCAAAAATTCTGTTTTTATCATTTACCTACTCGAGGATGAGCAGGAATTAAGCTTGGGGACGCTCGATGCGCCGTCAACGTATCTATAATTTATGATTGTTCCATGATATTATATTATCTGTTTTTTAGGGCTTTAGTATGCTCTTTTACATTATTTTTGGGACTAACCTATTAACCGGAGGCCCGGTGCCAGTTTCTGTTTTTTTGTGTGCCTATTTTAGAGTTTTGCAGAAAAGGAATACCAAACGGAGTCCAAACGGAATGAAACCTTCGCCATGATCTTTGTTGGACCGAAAGAAAACCAGAAGGCTTGGAGTTGAAGTCAGAAACGCTACGAGGCATCCATGAGGCAGGATGGCGCGCCTGGGGGGCGGTAGGTGTCGGTGTCAAAACCGGCAGATCTCGGGTAGGGGGTCCCGAATTGTGCGTCTGAGGATTGAAGGTAACAAGGAGGTAGGGGACACGATGTTTACCCAAGTTTGGGCCCTCTTAATGGAGGCAATACCCTACTTCCTGCTTGATTGACTATGATGCATATAGTGGTTACAAGATTTGATCTACCTTGAAATCATAATGGCTAAACCCTAGATGTCTAGCCTGTATGATAGTGTTCTTTCCCTATGGACTAAACCCTTCGGTTTATATAGACACCGGAGGGATCTAGGGTTGCACAGAGTCGGTTACAAAAGAAGGAAAATACATGATCCAAACGCCAAGCCTGTCATCCACACAAAGGAAAGTCCCATCCGGACACGGGGAAGGTTCTTTTATCTGGTATCTTCATGCACCATTAGTCCGGCCCACATCACATAGCCCGGACGTCCGAGGACCCCTTAGTCCAGGACTCCCTCAGTAGCCCCTGAACCAGGCTTCAATGACGATGTGTTCGGCACGCAGGTTTTCTTCGGCATTGCAAGGCAAGTTCCTTCTCCGAATACTTCAACACAGCCCTCCACGCAGAACAATAGTATCCGGCTATATTAGACAATTACAATTTTAAGCTGTGAGGGCAATTTTTTTTGAAATGAAATAAACCACGTCCACAGGCGATTTTTCCGGCGAGGCGTTATGTCCTGGCCTGGTTAGAATTCTGAACCGTCTCACAACCTCGTTTTGTATTTCGAGGCACGACCCTTGACACGTCTTTATCAAAGAAGAGATCGTGTCCCCTTATCATGGGATTTTCATAATGAGTGTTTGGGTTATCCAACAGTGTCATTCACACGTCCCCTTAGGAATAGGCAAGATTTAAGGCTTGTGAGGGGGCGCTTGACATCCACTGCCTTTATAAGAAGATAAGAATCCATCTTCTTATCCTACGCCTTCTTCCTCCTCTGCCTATCCGCCTTTCGAGCTCCAGCGCCCAAGTCTCAATCCTTTCCCTCACCTTCAAGCACTCATAGCCATGCCCGGATCTGGAGCACAGGGCAAGTGGATGGCCTCCTCTGTTACAGAGGAGAACATCACGAAGCTCCGAGAAGCTGGGTACCTAGCCACAGACATAGCCCACTGGCTTCCTGCCAAAAAAGCAGATCATCCCCACTCCAGAGCCTAACAAAACGGTAGTGTTCATCCCCCATTTCCTTCGTGGACTAGGGTTTCCCCTTCATCCTTTTGTCCGCGGTCTCATGTTCTACTATGGACTAGATTTTCATGATCTTGCCCCAAACTCCTTCCTCAACCTCTCGGTGTTCATTATTATGTGCGAGGCATTCCTCCGCATCCCTCCCCACTTCGGTCTATGGCTCAAGGTCTTCAACGTGAAGCCGAAGGTGGTCGACGGCCAACACGCGGAGTGCGGAGACGCCATGGTGAGCAAACTCCCCAACATCAACTGGCCAACAGGGACCTTTGTGGAGAGCGTCAAAGGATGGCACCATGGGTGGTTCTACATCATGGAACCTGTCGTGGAATTAACACGTCAGATGTCCTTAGTGTGAGGACTTAGTCGCGAGGCCAACGCATCTATGTGGTAGCTTAAGAGGGGTTGAGCGGAATCGAGAGACGCAACACCAGACAAGGGTTTAGACAGCTTCGGGCCCCGGGAAACATCATCCGGTAATAACCCTACATGCTGTTTGAGGCTAGATCTCATTATCATCACGAGGGAGTCGCCATAAACCGGCTCTCCTCTATGTCTAGCCCTAGAGATTTTTTTTAGCTTCTCCCTCTTTGGGGAGCCCTGCCCCTCCTTATATATGTTGAAGGGGCGGGTTACATGTGGAGTCCAACTCGGACTTTAACTTAAACTATTTTGACTTCCTTTCCTGGGCTTCTCAACGTCTGCCGGTTTAACATTGTCTACCGGTTTAACAACACCTGCCGGTGCTACCATGTCTTAACTCTGCCGGTTTAACACTTGCCGGTTTACCGTCTGTTTTAGCCATCTGTCTTAACTGTCTGCCGGTTTACCATCCGTCGGTTTACCAAGTCCCGGCCGATTTACGACTCTGGCCGGGCCATACCACGGGGTATATCCCCGACATTAGCCCCCAGTTTAATTTGGATTTATCCATGTTAAACTGATCATGATCCTCCTTAAGTCCTTGTCACTTCCTTCTTATAGAAAATCCGGTTTAATAGGCCAGCTTCATAATCAACTTGCTGACACTGGTTTCTCATAGAAAATATATTGTGAAGAATAACTCCTTTGATTCAGCTCTCAATGATTAAAAACAATATTGGTCCTTGAAATACTCATCTGATCTTCAGCCGGTTTAAGAATGTAAAACTTGGCCGGTTTACAGATATTGATGGCACCAGATCATAACTATTTGTTGACATCAACTTTGAAAATATACCTCTTATATGCCTATCACTTGTAGCCCCCAAGTCTTAAGAAGGTAGCATAGCAATAGCTTAAGACTTGCTTCAATATAAATATCACAATCTTGAAGAAATCCAGTTTGTTCATCTCAATCACTAGTCAAAACTGAGTATTCCACATATGTAGCCCCCAAGTGCCGGGTCATTTATGCAATAATGAGCAGGGACTTTGTAAATATAATCATGTAGATTTGAGCAATGATGTGTAGCCCCTAAGGGCCGGCTCAGTAAGATAATATTGAGCTGGGACTTTGATATATACTTCAATGAAAATAACATCATGGGGCTTGAATTCACGTCCACAAGGTCAAGAGCCTTGTGCTTTACCAACTGAGCAGTGGACCCTTCAATATAATAAATAAAAAGCTTTGTACCTTGAATTGTTTGACAGGAGCAATTGGTAGCCCCCAAGGGCCGGCTCATTATAATGTGATGAGTCGGGTCTTCAATAAGATGAACAAAGAATGACTTTGCATTAGCCCCCAAGTGTCATGGTGCATGCTTGCAGCGACATGAGACTTGCATATTTGAAGTAATCTCAACTTAAATAATGTAGCCCCCAAGTGCCGGGTTGTAAGCCTGCAGCAACTCGGTACTATTCCTTCAATTGTAGAATAAAAATCATATCCATTGATAATATGATATCCATTGCGCTAAAGCGACTTTGAAAACCTTAATCATAATACTGGTTATTGATAACCATAATAAAAATCCAGCCATGTTGGCTATTTGAATAATATACCCAATGATTTATAAGCGCATAATTCCAATAGCGCAATCCAAATATATACTGGCAACTTATAGTCCAAAGCCAGGCCGGGTCAATAAACACCGGATTATAAGTGATTATGTATTGACAACTTGTCGTTGAAAGTCGAGCTGGGTTAATGAACACCGGGTTAATTTGATGACTGATAGTCATGCCGGGTCAATAGACACCGGTTCAACATAAAATTTATCAATAGAAAAGTGACAAATGCAAATAAAACCGTGTAGTCGAGGCTTTTTGAGGGATGTCAGGCCCAAATTCGAGGCTTTTCATGGGCTGCGAGGCCGCTGAGTTAAACCATTTAGCAAAGCCTTTTAAGATGGACCTCCAACTAACCAATCACCGTTTTAACTTTGACAAGTGCAGGGCCTCAATGAGAGTAACTGTCAAACGTTCGGAGGGTCGTGCCAGGATGACCTGGATAGGAGTGTCTTACTTGATGAAGGCAGGTTAACCCGGGGTTTTAGGTAAATATACCAGGCTTCCAAGCCATGGGTCGATACCCAGCTACAAGGGTCCATTCAAACTCCTTGGTATTTGACCAAAGAGCCCCCAAGTAACGTGATGAGCTGTGCTCATTGGGTGCCTATGTTTGAGTTGTGCATAGCATCCAAACTCTCTTTGGCCCCTTGGGTGTGAAGCTCCCAAGCTATGTTGTGGCGTGATAGCCGGTTTAACAGGCAGTACTCCGCTTTGTCAGCTGAAGCCCCCATGTAACCAATAATATGATAAGCCAATAAGGCGGAATACCCATGTTTGAACCGTGCATCATGGCAACAGGTCCTCTTCAGCAACCTTTAACTTTTTGCAAGAGATAAATTCTTCTTGAACCGGGATTTTGAACTGGATATTGAGAGCTTCAAAGATGTGGGAAACATCTTTCCCTTGAACCGGATTTTAAACCGGAATCTTCATTTTCAGCCGGAAGTTTTCTGACGGCCTTTAAACTCAAACTTGCGAGGAATTAATTCCTTTTTGAACCGGACATTTTTAAACCGGATTTGAGCGCTTCAGAGATTTGTGGGAGAATAGATTTCCCTTGAACCGGATTTTAAACCGGAATCCTTTCTGATGACCCGGAGCTTCTTCATTGAGCCGAGATTTTGTAACTGTTATATACTTTCTAAGCCGGAAATTTTCTGACAGCCTTCAAATTTTCATCAATATAACAGTAGCCTCCAGGACCGGGTTATCTTTCGCTCCATCGTCCTGGGGTTCTTAAATTTGCTGAAACTGGCAAGATTTACTGAGTTATGTCATCGTAGCCCCCGAGTCTCAAAGGTGACTCAAGGAGTTGGCTTGAGACTCTTCATATTTAGCCGTGATGTAAACCAGCATAACTTGTATATCATTGGTTTTGATAGGACGATGTGAATCCACAGAAGGTTGAGGTGACTGCGGCGGGTTATAAATGATCCCGTATGAGCCGTGTCAGCAACTCGGCCAATGGTTCCTTCCAACTGGCGATTTGAAGTTAACCAAACTGTAGTGGCGGCGACTTGTGTGCCTGCCTATTGAACCAACCAGTGCAGACGGCGGTTGATAGTATATGATAATTTGCCTCCATTTTGTTGAAAGAAAAATCGGGCTACCCAAGCTGTGACTTGCTCATACTCAATAAACAGCTCATGCAGACAGGTGCGGCCCGGTATGTTGATGTAGACCAGGCCGCGAGAGGCGGACGGAAAAGACGACCGCAACATCAGAGGCGGCACAGACAGATGAGCCGGCCATGGCATTGTAAGCCAGTGGACTAGAGAGTCGGCCGTGGCATGTGTAAATCAGTGCGGACTGACAACTCAGGCGCGACAGCGGTAGTCGGTGCAGGTGCGAGAGTTCACCACGACATTTAAACCGGTGCGAGCCTCCTGTCCATGGTACGACGCCACCTTTGTGGCGGACTTTGTCCTGCATAAAATATATTAAAAGACAGAGTAACCGTTTTCAAAAAATTTAATAGATGCTAATAAAATATATATAGAGAAGATAGCACCTGATAACTTGTCAGACAAATGCGGGCACCAACATTGGATGATATAATCGGACGAAAAGAGTTCTCAGATATACTGTTAACTTTGTCCAATCTTTTAAATCGCAGGACGCTTCTGACCACCTCATGGAGTAATATTTCCTGGATTGCTACGGAAGAGGCGTCAGGCAGTTGCAATAATCGGCTTAGAGCCACTGTATCTTTCTGCCCACGTTCTCCTCCCCCACTTTTTTGCATGCACACAGGTTCTTTGTCCCTTCCCTTTCTCTGTGGATGTGCATGCAGGCGCATGCATTTTTTTTCACTTGTTGCTTTTGCCCAATTCTCTCCTTGGTTTTGTTGCTCACCCCTCTCTTGCCAGAGGGTGAAATGGCTAACTTTGATCATAATTTCTTAACAGGGTGAAGAATCGACACTGCCATCCACCAGTACACCACATTATACAACCGCGTCGCTGATCACAAGCAGGAGCAGGAACAGAGGCACCTCGATGATGGGCGACTCGCGGCGAAGCTTTGCAAGGCAATGGCAGCGAGGCAAAGAGCTAGGGGCACGACCTCACTGCACTAGTAGAAAAAGGGTCAAACGTGAAGCACATTAGTGCCGGTTTGTATTTGAGCCGGCACAAATGTATACATTAGTGCCGGTTCCAACGGCTAGCCGGGCCGCTCTCATTAGTACCGGTTCGTGGCTAACCTTTAGCACCGGTTCGTGCCACGAACCGGTACTAATGAGAGTGGTGGCAGGATGTTGTCAGTCTGGACCCCCTCCAGCATCTTTAGTACCGGTTCTTGGCACGAACCGGTACTAAAGGTCGTCCTACATAAACCCTTCGTCCACCCGAGCTCGCTCTGTTCTTCCCCTTTCCCCTCTCCTCTCTGTTCTTCCCCTCTTCCTCTCGAGCTCATCACACATTTTGCCCAAAATTTGTCAAGATTTGAAGGCCCCCATCCATTCAAATGATCACAAAGGTTAGCAACTTTGTCCTTTCATCTCTCATTGCTAGATTAGCTCTTGCAATGCTTTATATAGTTATTAATTTGTGAGTTTAGTAATTTGGGAGGAAACATATATATATGTTCTAGTATTTGATTTATATGCAATTTGAGGTTAAGATAACACTTAGTTTGCATATGTAGGTGTGGTTTACTTAGTGCCTTCTAAATCTCCGTCGTAACCACCGTCGATCGCCCGCACCGTCCCGTCGCTGGCACCACCTTGTGGTGAGCCTCTTGTTCATGAAATTTTATATAAAAATTGATGTTTGTGTGATTTGCATATATAGTTACTCGTATAATAATTATCTTACCCGTACGTTATTTGTTATACATAGTGCCATGGTTTTGATATCCGTCCCCGTCGGCCCTCGTCCTTGTTATGATTCGGATGTGGTATATTCTCTTTTAAAACTATTTGTTGCATTTCGTGTTTATGACAAATTATGCCCATCAAGTTGACATAGATATTTTTATCTAGGAGGTATGTGAACCGGAAATTCCAACCGACCCTATTGTCGAGAGGTTAAATTTAGCTGAAAGAGAAAACGAGTACTTGAAAGAAAAATTGAAAAGAATTGAGGGGGAGAAGATGGAATTGGAGTTGCATGTTGCCTATGTCGTCGATGATCACAAGATCAAGAAGGAGAAAATGCGCTTGAAGATTAGAAAGATTAGAAAATATGCCATCGATAGTGAGGCTTGGTATCATTATGATGTTGGATCAATTGTTACCTTAGTTGCGATCTTGATCGCATTTGTTGTTGCATTTAAATGCTTTAGCTAGAGAGTTATTTGTTTGTTGCATTTAAGTGTTGTATGAACTTTATGTATGAACTTGTATTAATTTGGTCTATTCGGTGTTGTGTAATGAAGATGAGCCGGCAATGGATGTACGATGACCCATGCTCTCCCCAGTTCGTTGAGGGCGTGCATACTTTTCTGCTTGCGACTGAGGCAAACAAGCGGGCGGATGGTTTTATGCCTTGTCCATGTGCTGGCTGTAAGAATGGTCGCAATTACTCTACGTCAAGAACCATTCACGCCCACCTGTTTGAGTCCGGTTTCATGCCCCACTATAATGTTTGGACCAAGCACGGAGAAAGAGGGGTTATGATGGAATACAATGAAGAAGAAGAGGACGACGACAGCTATCCTGGCCATGGGTTCCCTGAATACGATGATACAACAATGGGGGAAGAAGCTGAGCCGGTAATGCGGGAAGAAGCTGAGCCGGCAATGCGGGAAGAAGCTGAAGAAGAGGCATCAGATGAGCCCGTTGATGATCTAGGTTGGGCCATTGCCGATGCAAAGAGAAACTGCGCAAGTGATTTGGAGAATAAGAAGTTGCAGCGCATGTTAGAGGATCACAAAAAATTGTTGTACCCGAATTGCGTAGGTGACAAGAAAAACCTGGGCACCACACTGGAATTGCTGCAATGGAAGGCAGAGAATGGTGTATCTGATAAGGGATTTGGAAAGTTGCTGGTAATGATAAAGGATATGCTTCCAAAGGACAACGAATTGCCCGAGAGTATGTACGAAGCAAAGAAGGCTGTCTGCCCTCTAGGGTTAGAGGTGCAGAAGATACATGCATGCCCTAATGATTGCATCCTCTACCGCGGTGAGTACGAGGATTTGAACGCTTTCCCGGTATGTGGTGCATTGCGCTATAAGATCAGACGCGATGAGCATGGTAATGTCGAGGGCGAGCGCCCCAGGAAGAAGATTCCTACCAAGGTGATGTGGTATTCTCCTATAATACCACGGTTGAAATGTTTGTTCCAAAACAAAGAGCATGCCAAGGCGATGTGATGGCACAGAGAAGACCGTAAGAAAGACGGAAAGTTGAGAGTACCCGCTGACGGGTCGCAGTGGAGAAAAATCGAAAGAAACTACGGGAAGGAGTTTGCAGATGACGCAAGGAGCGTATGGTTTGGTCTAAGCGCAGATGGCATTAATCCTTTTGGGGAGCAGAGCAGCAACCATAGCACCTGGCCTGTGACTCTATGTTTGTATAACCTTCCTCCTTGGTTGTGCATGAAGCGGAAGTTCATTATGATGCCAGTGCTCATCCAAGGCCCTAAACAACCCGGCAACGACATTGATGTGTACCTAAGGCCATTAGTTGAAGAACTCTTACAACTGTGGAATGGAACAGGTGTACGTGCATGGGATGAGCACAAACAGGAACAATTTGACCTAAAGGCATTGCTGTTCGTGACCATCAATGATTGGCCTGCTCTCAGTAACCTTTCAGGACAGACAAACAAGGGATACCACGGATGCACGCACTGTTTGGATGATACCGACAGTATATATTTGAATAGTTGTAAGAATAATGTGTACCTGGGACATCGTCGATTTCTTCCGAGCAGGCATCCCGTAAGAAAGAAAGGCAAGCATTTCAAAGGTGAGGCGGATCACCGGACGAAGCCTCGCCACCGTACTGGTGCTGATGTACATGATATGGTCAAGGATTTGAAAGTGATATTTGGAAAGGGTCCTGGCGGACAATCTGTTCCAAAGGACACTGACGGACGCGCACCCATGTGGCAGAAGAAATCTATATTTTGGGACCTGCCATATTGGAAAGACCTAGAGGTCCGCTCCGCAATCGACGTGATGCACGTGACGAAGCATCTTTGCGTGACCCTGCTTGGCTTCTTGGGCGTGTATGGGAAGACAAAAGATACACCTGAGGCACGGGAGGACCAGCAACGTATGCACGGAGAAGACGGCATACATCAGGGTCATGCAAGCTACGCTCTTACCAAAGAAGAGAAGGAAATCTTCTTTGAATGCCTGCTCAGTATTAAGGTACCGTCTGGCTTCTCGTCGAATATAAAGGGAATAATAAACATGGCAGAGAAAAAGTTCTAGAACCTAAAGTCTCATGACTGCCACGTGATTATGACGCAACTGCTTCCGGTTGCATTGAGGGGGCTTCTACCGGAAAACGTTCGATTAGCCATTGTGAAGCTATGTGCATTTCTCAATGCAATCTCTCAGAAGGTAATCGATCCAGAAATCATACCAAGGTTACAGAATGATTTGGCGCAATGTCTTGTCAGTTTCGAGTTGGTGTTCCCACCATCCTTCTTCAACATCATGACACACGTCCTAGTTCACATGTGCCAAGAGATTAACGTTTTGGGTCTTGTATTTCTACACAATATGTTCCCCTTTGAGAGGTTCATGGGAGTCTTAAAGAAATATGTTCATAACCGTGCTAGGCCAGAAGGAAGCATCTCCAAGGGCCATCAAGATGAGGAGGTCAATGAGTTTTGTATTGACTTTATTCCTGACCTTAAGCCGATTGGTGTTCCTGAATCGCGGCATAAGGGCAGACTGGATGGAAAAGGCACGCTAGGAGGGGAACAAATAATATGTATGGACGGACATTCTCTCACTAAAGCACACTACACAGTTCTACAGAATTCCGCCTTGGTGGCTCCGTATATGGATGAACACAAGAATTTGCTACGCTCCAAACACCCGGAGCGGTCTGATGACTGGATTACACATGAACAAACCAGGAGTTTCGCCAGCTGGTTGCAGACATGTACCATGCATGACACCTCTATTGAAGATGACCTGTACTTGCTGTCCCAGTTACCATCTTCGAATATAATGACTTCCAAAGGGTACGAGATAAATGGTAATACATTTTACACGATCGCCCAAGATAAGAAGAGCACCAACCAAAATAGTGGTGTCCGCTTTGATGCAGAAACCAAGACGGAAAGGAAGCATATTATGGTTATATACAGGACATATGGGAACTTGACTATCGACATGGTTTAAAGGTCCCTTTGTTTTGGTGCAAATGGGTCAATATGACACGAGGCGGGGTAACAGAAGACCCACAGTATGGAATGACAACAGTGGATCTCAACAATCTTGCGTATGCAGATGAACCATTCGTCCTAGCCAATGATGTGGCACAGGTTTTCTATGTGAAGGACATGTCTACCAAGCCAAGAAAAAGAAAAGATAAGGAAGCGACTGCATCGTACGATGAGCCAAAGCGGCACATAGTTCTTTCCGGGAAGAGAAACATCGTGGGAGTGGATGACAAGACAGACAAGTCAGAAGATTATGAAAAGTTTGATGAAATTGCTCCATTCACAGTGAATATTGACCCGAGCATCCCGTTAAATGATGAAGATTTTCCATCGTTACGGCGCAAAGGGACACACGCGAAGAAAAAGTTTCACACCCAAAGATCGGGGATGTGATCGGCTTCACTAGCTATCATCACTTTCTTCTGTGTTTCGCACCGAGAGGGGAATCTCTGTAATAGTTAGGGTAGTTATGTGTTTTGGCATTTGAAACGCGAAGAAATTTTATGTGCAAACAAATTCTTTCATGCCTTTACTGATTTTTAAAGTTAAGTTATTCACAAACTAGTGATTCACATTAATTTCAAATAATTTAAACTATTCAAATTTGAAAACTACGGGCACTAACAGAAAGTTTGTAATTTTTTGTACCTAAAACAAAAATGTTCACAAAGAAACTCTAAATACACAAAAAAACACAAAAATAAATAAAAAATAAAAATAGAAAAAAGCCCTAACAGAAAGTTTGTAATTTTTTGTACCTAAAACAAAAATGTTCACAAAGAAACTCTAAATACACAAAAAAAACACAAACATAAATAAAGCAAAAAATAAAATAAAAAAACCCACCTACTAGGCCAAAGCGGCCTGCATACGACTAGAAACCCAACCTGTCGTTGGGCCAGGATGCAGGCCCGCAAAGGCCAAGTGGGCCCACAGGGCTGCAAAGAACACGTAGGCCCAGTAAGCCTGCTTTGGAGAGGAGCTCGAGAGAGCGACCGCACGGGGGTTTATAAACCAGTGCGGTCGCCCCTCGGCTAGCGAGGTGGGACTAAACTTGCCGCACCGCACCTGCGCCAACGCACCCCCTTTAGTACCGGGTGGTGGCACAAACCGGTACTAAAGGGGGGGCCTTTAGTACCTGTTTGTGCCATCACCCGATACTAAAGGGGGTCGCTTCCCGCCGCTTGGGCTGGCCAAAACAGGCCTTTAGTACCGGTTGGTGGCTCCAACCTGTACTAAAGGTGCCTTCTATATATAAAACGGCTACGAAAATTTTAGTTTCCCTCTCTGTTCGTTCCTCTGTTTCCGTCTCCGTCGCCGTCGCCGCCGCCCTCGATCGTCTCCGTCGCCGCTCATCTCCGTCGCCGCCCCCGTCCCCGTCGCCGCCCCCGTCCCCGTTGTCGCCCTCGTCTCCGTCGCCGCCCCGGGCCCGTCCCCATCGCGCCGTCTCCGTCCCCGTCGCGCCGTCCCCGCCGTCGCCGCCCCGGCCGTCGCCTCGCCGTCGCCTCGCCCGCTATGAGCCCTCCCCGAGCCCGTACACACACACAAGCATGTTTAATTAGTTTAGATAATTAGTCTTTAATTAGTTTAGATTATTTAGATTATTATTTTGTATGTTTAATTAGTTTAGATAATTAGTGTTTAATTAGTACACACACACACACACGTATTTTGTATGTTTAATTAGTTTAGATTATTATTTTTTCACTATTATATATGTATGAATGCATGTTAGATGGATATAATTAGTGTTTAATCAGTTAGAAATTAGTGTTATATAGAAATGTTAGAAATTAGTGTTATATAGAAATGTTAGAAATGTTAGAAATTTTAGTGTTATTTAGATTATTTAGATTAGCATAATTAGTGTTATATAGAAATGTTAGAAAGTTTAGTTATCAAAATCCAATCATTAAAAAAATATTACTTTTTGCGGGCATATAGCTAGTATTTGTTCTCGACGATACCCGGCCCGCATCCTCGCCGTCGACCCGTCCGCGACGACGTCCAGCCGACCCATGTCCGGGACTGGGCTCCGCCGGGCTGGCACTAGGATGTGCTGCCTGCAGGGGCGCGCCGCTTGATGAGGAACCCGGCCCCGGGTCCCATCGTCGACCCTGATCTCGTTTGGTGGCGTTCGCGTGGGCCAGTTTCGGTGCGGAGGGACCCGGCCCCGCCGGAGGTGGTACGTGGCCGTGTCAGGGAGGAGGACGAGCACGTCCATCGCTACATGGTTGCGTTAGAGGGTGGCAGGTTCTCCAATACCTGGCAGTATCTTCGGAGATCTCACTTCAGCTATGATCCTGTGAGGGTTCCTTCTCTTTGGGAGTCCACCGCCCGCGCCGCAGGAACCGCGAGTGTCCTAGATTCTTCTGTAGTATTCGATCTTTAATTAGTTAGCCAGTGATGTACTATTCAATATTATATATTATTCGAGACGATGTATTCGAGATTATATCTATTATTCTAGACGAAGTATTCGAGATTATATCTATTATTCGAGACGATGTAATTTAAATACTAAATTGTTTTATATTTCTTTTGAATTAGTTAAATAAAAGCTACGGCAGATAATACCGACAGAGAGGGAGAACAGACCATGTTCGATATGATACGCGGGCCAGATGATGATCAGAATGAAGAAGATTATGACGGCTCCGAATTTCTAAACAACACCGGAGAGGGTGATATGATATTCGATCGCGACGGCCGAATTGATGAAGTCATGAACTACGATTATGACGATGACGAAGAACATGTTGATCCTGAAACAACAAAGACCGGCGAGGTATATATATTTATATAAGCAGGTATCTGGTGATCATCACATGTTTTAAATGACTTGAAGATATATTAACGAATCGATCTTTGTTCTTTCAGCCATCCAGATTGAGCAAATCTTCAGGCAAAAGGACGAAACGAGGCCCGAACAAAAAGTTGAAGGACGGCGTAAAGTACAATATCGAGGCAGTCAGACCTAATGGCGAACCATTAGTGCCTAAGAAGATTGCGGACAAGTTCGTTCGTCAGTGCGGAGTTCTTGTGAAGGACCAACTCCCGATCTCCCTTCAAGAATGGAGAGAGCCAGCAAAAGACAAAAGACAAAAAGGCAAAGAGGACGCTGCTCCACGTCCAGATGTTACTTTTGTCGACAAGAATCAAAAAGATCTGCTTTGGGATACTCTCATAGAACATTTCACCCTACTAGATCATTTCACAGAAGCAGATGTGCAGAAAGTCAAGGACGCTGCTCTTAGGAAGATGGCGGTTGCATTCAAGAACCACAAGAATCGTGAATGGGACAAGTACGTCAAGGGAGGAAGAAAGACTCCAGTATTCGAGGGAACACTAGAGAACCAACGTGCTCATTGGGACAATTTCGTGAAATTCAAGGATTCGGAATTAGCTAAGGAATGGTCGAGAATAAACAAGAAGAATGCCGAAAAAAAGGATAAGTTCCATAAGCTGGGGCCAGGTGGCTATGCGGTGGCAATGCCTAAGTGGGATAAGTCTGAGAAAGAGATGGAGGATGCAGGTGCCACTCCGGTTACTAAGAGCTGGCCCCCCAGGGTCAGGACTTGGTTCTATGCGCATGGGGGGGAGTTGGACCCGAAGACAGGCAATGTTTCGACGAGGGCAAGTCTGAAGGGAGCCGACGATGCGATACTTGTTGCAATAGAAGAGGCACGATCGGGGGTCTTCGAGCCCAACAGAGAGAACGACGAGCTTACACGTGCCCTGGGAAATCCTGAACACCCGGGAAGAACACGAGGCAAGGGCGCTATTCCGTGGTATGAGGGGTTTTCAGACAGGAACACCGACTACAGAACCCGTGCGAGAAAGAAGATTGCGGAGGAGAAGAAGAGGAAGATGGAGGAGGAGCAGAGGAAGCGGGACTATGAACGCCTTCAAGGCCTAGAAGCAAGTCAAGCGGAATTGGTAGTCAAATTCCAGCGGCAGCAGGAGCAGATCGACTCACTTACCCAACAAAAGGGGGTCTCAGCAGCTGCAGCAGCTAGCGAATGATCCAGCATTGGATAGCACCGCCCCATCCATGCCGAGAAGCAGCGTGGGTTCCGCCCCGGACGATGCAATGCTGGGTAGATACCCCGTGGATGACATCACGGAGAACACTAGCTGCGAGCCACACGTCAAAATGAAGAATATATCCATGAAGGTGGCGGACGTCGTTGCTTTTACGAATCCCCCCGAGGCAACCTTCCATTGCAACCCGATTCCAGCGGGCTATGATCGTGTCTTGGTTGATGAGGTGGTGGACCCATATTCAGAGCTAGAGCTTGACTATCCTGGAGGTGACGACGAGCGCTTTCTCAGAGACGCCAAACATTGTATCATCCTATGGAAAAAGGATTGCATCATCTTTCGAAGGCCACCGACACCGCGTCAGCCGACTCCTCGTCGAAGTCCGCCATTGAGTCAGTAGTCTCCCGCTCCTGCAAGTCCACCAAGTCCGGCAAAGTGTCAGGCCACTCCTTCTCCAAGTCCGGCAAAGTATCAGGCCACTCCTCCTCCTCCAAGTCCGCCACAGCGTCAGACGTCCACTCCTCCTCCAAGTCCGGCACAACCTCAGGCCACTCCTCCTCTAAGTCCAGCACAGCTTCAGGCGGCTACTCCTCCTCGTCCAACTCAGCCCCGTCAGCCGTCTCCACCGCCTCAGCAATCACACAAGAGACACCCCGCAGCTATGGTGCGTAGCGGTACGAGTCGAGGTAGTACAGGAAATACAGGCGGAGGCAAGCGATATAAATATGGTCCAAGCCTCACGCCTCTGCCGCAGAGGGCTTATGACAGGTCCGAGGAGGAAATCGCAGCCATATCGAAGTCCGAGGTGGAAGCCCATTTTGCACCGAAGCCGCCACCTCCGCCAAGGGAGAAAGTGCCTGAGAAAACGATTGACCACTTCATTTGTATGGCTCAACCACCAGCTCCCAAGCCTGTTGACACAGACTATGAGCGCCACATTAGGAAGTTAAATCAGGCACGTCTACATAAGGAGGCGAGCTCGGGATCGAGCAAACAAGAAACAGCTGTCAAAAAATGCAGGAAAACCATTCCCCAGCTGGGAGAACAGGCAGCGCAATCGATCCCCTCGCTTGTTGTGCCAACAACACGTGACAGTACGCGCGCCCAATATTATTGTGGGCAAACAGTTTACGTTCCTGAGGTGGGCAATGTGGTAATAACGGAGGAGCATATAATGCAGGCTGAAGTTCTCAAAATCACTGTTGGACAACTCCTCGAGATCGAGCCCATGCTTGTGCTTAGAGAGGATGAAATAAAACAGAAATATGTCCGGGGCCAACCTTTGGTCGAGCCAGACAAGGTCAAGAACCTCCCAACGAGAATGTATGAATTGCATCAATGGTACATGAACATTACCAAGATTTCCGATCGATTGTCCCTCATGGTGAATGTCAAGAAGGAGCATTACTACCATGAGAAAGCTGTGTCCGTTGAGTATTTTGAACTATTTCAGTTATACAATCAAGACGCACTCGACAAATCTATCGTCAGTTGCCATTGTCTGTAAGTGATTTCTTTCTGTAATTTAAGTCTCAAGCTAGCTGTAGTGATCCTTTTGATCAATCATTACCTGTAATTATCCTTACTATATTCTTTTCTGTGGTATTATATGCAGGATGAAGATGTATGAAATGAGAAAAGGTGGACGCTATGGCATTGGGTTCATTGACCCAAACACCGTTAATGAATACACATGGAAAATAGATGCACGTCATCAAAAGGCCGTAGAGGACAGCATGCTAGAGTTCTTGAAGCGCCTCAAATACAATGAAGATATACTACTTCCTTACAACTTCCAGTGAGTCACACTGTCTTGTACTACAAATTCTCTGTTTTTGCCTACTAGCTAGCTACATGTTTTTGCTTACATATGCCCGCTTAATTAAGACATGCAAACGTGTGTGCATGCAGATTTCACTGGGTCTTGTGTATCATTAAAGTTGACGCCGGAACAGTTGAAATACTGGACTCACTACTCAAAGAAAAAACTGACTATAACATCTTGTTTGTGATAGTCAACAGGTAATTTCAATCATTATTAACTATATATCTCGGCCTATTTAGTTCGTCATTTCATGATATGAACTATTTAATAACCCCTTTATTCATTTTCTTTGTCGGCGGGCAGGGCTTGGGCAAGGCGAATGGAAAGAAAAGCTTAAATGGGGAAGACCCAAGGTAAGTAATTAAGTAGTACTAGCTATAGCTAGCTAGCTGCCATCTCTTTAATTATCATGCTTGATTAATTATTATCTGATCAAATTCCATTCTCGTAAAGGCCCTGAAGCAGGTGCAGGGGACTGATCTGTGTGCATTCTGCGTTTGCGAGAACATTCGTATGATGGCGTCCGAAAGGAGCAGATCTCAAAGACAGGAATGGGTACGCTTGTCAAAACACTATTCACAATTTTTACACCATTATCAATATCTAGTCACACAACTAATACACATGCATATTGATCTCCTTCTTAACAGTTCAGAGAGGTGCGGGAGAAGCTCCTAGAAACGGAGCGCGTAGAAGCACTTCAAGAGGAAATAGCGGGATTTTTGCTCGACCAGGTCATAAATCCGAAGGGAGAATACTATTACCCGCTACCGCCCTCATGAAAACCACTTCCAATTGTCATCGTGCTCCGAAGGCACCAATTAGGCTAATGCCACTGGCTCCGAAGGCAACATGCATATGTAGGAGAAATTGTATATAGCTATACATGTGTGTATGTGTGAATTAATTAATATGATGGTTTGTGAGACATTAATTGATGATATATATATATACATGATTGGTTCTACTAGAAATTCTATTTATATATATATATATATATATATATAGAGAGAGAGAGAGAGAGAGAAAATACATCCTACCACTAGGTGGTAGTTACCTCCATCTCTATTGCCGTTAGATTCTTTCAGATTCGTGCATTCCTAAACGGGTCGGGCACAGTAAAACGTAATTAATCTTGAACCCAATTAGTTGTTGGCCGGACGTCCCAATTTTTATGGTGCAGCCTTTCCTGGATGGATGCCATACAAAGATCTCTCTCTCTCTCCAAATCACATCTGCACCGAAATAATGGGATCTGGGGCAATTATCAACAATATATAAGGTATTCGGTATGGCCCTGCAATTTCCATCCATGCATCCCGTGAGATTCTTTGTTTGTTTGTGATTTCCGTCGTTCCATGTATAATCTTCATGGTAGATCGTCTCCTTTTATCTCCATTAATGTTCCGGAAGCACTAGCGAGCCACTTACGTATTTTATTTTTTTTGACAAACACTTACGTATTTTATTGGCTGGTGGATTTTTCAGCTATCCGATATGCACCCTGCCATCCGGCCTGCCAGCATGGCCGACGCCGACGCCGACGCCGTCCCTCAAATCTGGTATTGGCTCCGCGTTTGCAGCACAACGCTAGCTGCATCGACTCACTCCTAAGGAACCAAGCTGTGTAATCCGCCGTGACCGTCGAGTGCGCAAGGTGTCAGAGATCACTGAAATATACGCCGCCTTCATCAACACCAGATACATACCTGATCTGCTACCCCATAATCCAGCGGCAACAATGGCTACAAGACATGCATACTTATCATGAGTATCTAGCTAGATGTTTTGCACGTTCTAAATCTCCATGGCTTGTCCTTAGTAGAACTAGTTCGTTTTGCCTTGTGTATATCAGCAGGCCAGCGGCCAGGATTGTATAGATACAATCGATCATTGGACTCCACTATCGTTCATGTTAGTGAAATGTACTGATTGTAGCCTATGATGACAATACCTGTATGGTCACTAGAATGGTGTGCGGAGTATTATTTTAGGACGGTTTACATACAACATACTTCAAGTTGAGGTATATATACATATACATGATGTGTACACATGAATGATAAAATATACTATTCCTTCCGTCCCAAAATAAGTCTCTCAACTTTGTACTAACTTTAGTACAAAGTTGTACTAAGATTAAGGCATTTTTTTGAGACGGAGGGAGTATGTTAATCCTATAGTTTTATATTTTTGCAACTTAACTAAAAGAAAAACTCTCTTGTTTTTGTCGACATACTCCATACCACTATTCTTTATATACTTCACACTACCTTTCTAGAAATATACTTCGCACTATTAAAAAAAGATACTTCATACTCCATTTCGGTCATATACTACCTTTCTAGAAAAATTGTTCAGTGATATACTACATACTACATGAACTCCATACTACCTTAGTTTATATATACTCGATACTACCTTTCTAGAAAAAAATGTTCAGTGATATACTGCATACATTTTTTGTGTGATGTGATATACTCCCTCCGTTCCTAAATATTTGTCTTTTTAGAGATTCAAATGGACTACCACATACGGATGTATATAGACATATTTTAGAGTGTACATTCACTCATTGTGCTCCGTATGTAATCACTTGTTGAAAACTCTAGAAAGACAAATATTTAGGAACGGAGGGAGTACTACATACTATATGAAACTAAAGGAGTATGATAGTATGAAAAATACTCCCTTTTCAACTTCCTTTTTTGTGATATACTCCTTTTTAGATTCATATACTCCTGAGATTAGATGAATATACTCATCTCTTCATTAATCCCTTTAACTAATAACTTGAAAATTCTCTGTTAAACATGCATATTTCGGCACCATGGCCGGCCAACAACACTCTAAGCTAGTAGGCATACACATAATTACAAGACGTGTTAATCCAGTTAACGTGTCAACATACTACTCTATAGATTCTATCAAAAAAATGATACTACTATGGATCGAACGGACTAGCGCATGTAACAGGCATGCATGCAGCGACAATCAAGTGGGTTGTTTTAACTAGCTGTAAATCGGCCGGATTATTTAATTAGAAAACTAGGTTGCATGCGAACAGATTCATGCGCGCCCGCAAACCCGATCTGTCATGTTGCACATCGACGATGGATAATTAGGAGGTAACTATCCTTGCTTGTAGATAAAATTTGTCATATATATATATATATATATATATATATATATATATATATATATATATATATATGCATAACGTGTACAATGTGTAGTATCGTAAAATACCAGCAAACGAAAAAGAATTAAAATGGAAACACAAAATTAAATGAAAAAGAAATCATAAAACTAAAACCCCCCAAACCTTATAGTACCGGTTGGTCTTACCAACCGGTACTAAAGGGCTCCAGGCCCCTGGAGCTGGCTCATGCCACGTGGTTTCCCTTTAGCACCGGTTCATGCTGAACCGGTACTAAAGGGAGGGGGGGGCTTTAGTGCCCACACTTTAGTGCCGGTTATGGAACCAGCACTAAAGGACCTTACGAACCGGTGCTATTGCCCGGTTCTGCACTAGTGCTGGTGCATCGGTGAAGCGGCCCCAACGGCGATTTACTGCGGAGGCGGCTTATTGGAAATACAAACAATTGCAGCACCATCTTGTCTTGAGCTTTTCAATCTTATCAGGCTGTGTCCAAATTCAGAAACAAGTGCAGAGTTGGAGCTGATTTTGGGTACTGACAAGTGACCTCAGAACAATTATGGAGAAGAGAAGCTTTCCTCCTCTTTGTCATAGTACAAGAAATACTCTCCCGGCAATCCATCCTTTGCTTTGTCAGACCGTGCCATGGTGGCTCGGATGTGAAGGCGACGGCGGTTCGAGGTGGTTGCGGGTCAGCAATGGCGATCCAGAGGAGGCAAGGCACGACTGAACCGGCGGCGGGTTGAAAAAGCGCGGCTGCGGGTCGGTGATGGCGATCCAGAGGAGGCAAGGCGCGACTGAACCGGCGGCGGGTTGGAAAAGCGCGGCTGCGGCTCGGTGATGGCGATCCAGAGGAGGCAAGGCGCGACTGAACCGGCGGCGGGTTGGAAAAGCGCGGCTGCGGGTCGGTGATGGCGATCCAGAGGAGGCGAGGCGCGACTGAACCGGCGAGCCGGCCCTCAAGTGGAGGTGGCTTGTGGCTCGAGACGGGCGCGCAGCCATGGCGACTTGGAGGTGGCAGTTCAGGGGGCGCCGGTTTAACTTGACCCGGCGGCGGGGAGGTCGGGTCAACTTGACCCGGCGGCGGTTCAACACCGGAATGGCAGTGAGGCGGAGCGGTGGCTCACGGCAGCTCCGATGGAAGGAAGTGCTCGATGACGATTTTTGGCCGAAGTAGGCGGGTCGCGGCACACGGCGGCGACTCAGCGGCGGCGAGTTGGTGGTCCCGCGACCGCCCAGCGGCGGCTCAACAACAGACGCTACAGCGGGCGTCGGCAACTTGCGGGAGAAGTGTGGCGACTCGGCACCGGAGCGGCTCGGATGCAGAACGGCTTATGGAACAGCATTGAGCATGATGGCAGTGACCCGGCGTGGTAAGGCAACGGAGGTGAAGGTAGGCGAGTCCAGCGTGGCCCGGCACCGACTGCCGGCCGCGGCGTAAGGCGGCAGAAAAGGCACAGAGCCGGTTTGAGGACGAAGAGACAGCCCGCCGGCAACGGATGTTGAGGCGGACAGCGGTTCATTGGGCTCGGCGGCCGGCGACTCAACGCGGTGGCTGGCGGGCTGGCGAAGAGGTGATGACCAGAGGCCACGAGCAGACAGGCGGGGCGGGGGTAATCCGGCGACAGAAACCGAGCGGCGGCGGCTCAACGCGCGTCCGCGACGGCGGGTTGAAAGCAGGAGCAGGCCGTGGCCGGCTTAGCGCAGAGCAGGAGGTGAGGGCGGGTTAACACGACGCTTTGACAAAGCAGAGGCAAGACCAGTGGGGATGTAGCTGACGGGTAGTAGCAGAGGCGAACCGAGGCACCCGGCGGTTTGTGGCTTGCGGCGCGCCTGCGGCCACATCAGCAGAGACGACCCAGATCGGATGGGGCCGTGGGCGTCGACTCGTTCCTGCAGCCGTTGCAGCTGTGTGCCTCAAGCCCACTTCCGAGCTGTTGCCGGACCGGTGGCTTGTGCATCCTTGTGCACAACCATGGGCAGCAGGCGCTAGCGCCGTAGCTTGAAGCTGACGTTGCAGCTGCAGAGGGGCGCCGGCGGCTCAGAATCGGAGAAGAACGGGCCTTACGGGCGTGAGCTGGAGCCACACAAGGAGGTATGGGAAACCAGCGTGGGGAGCGGCCGTGGCAGATGGATAACCCGGCGGCAGCTCGTTGAAGTTTGGAGCCGGAGCGGGTTACAGGTGGACCACGGTGGAGGCAACTTGGAATGGTGCCAGATCAATGGTGGCGGCTTTAGCGCTGGGGTAGTGGAGAGCCGCGGTAGAGGCGGCGGTTCAATGCAGCCGTGATGGTTAAGCTCTTCGGAGATAGGCGGAGGCACAAGGCCAACCGCAGCCACAGGAGGCTGCGAGGTCGGGTGGCTGTTACCCAGGCCGTAGCGACGATGGAGTCTGTGTCCATGTCCGCTTCCGGGTCGTAATATCTCTTTTTGACAGTATTTGATCTGAATATCTCCAGCGGCTACTCTTCATGGTGGTAGCCGTGTATGTGCTTGTTTCAGCCAACGCATATGCACTAATAATGTAGTTGACCCTTGTTTTGTTCCTCACTCCACGTGAACAATAACATACTTTTTACAAGAAGTACTAGTACTACTACCGATCAATTGTAGCAGTACCTTTGGGACTTGACTCCAGCCCACTCATGCGTGTCTTGATGTGGATTGGTATGACGTGACATATGGTGGCTGTATTTGAATTCCTGTCGGACTCGGCAACGCGTGGCAGCAGCAGATCAAAAACAAACCCCCAGATCGCGTACTATGATTACGAGATAAATTTTCCCTGATTTGATTTGTCTAGCCACATAATTTTTCCATCTTAAGCGATGAATTTGGAAAGACAACTTTTTGTTGTTGTCGTTGGATTGTTTCCTTCTTTCCGATCTTGTCAGATGAACTCAGAGTTGACGTAAATCCATCTCTGTTGACTCTTCTTCCTCTAAACAATCGCGAGCTTCTCGATCCCTTGGAAAGATCCCTTCAAGAACTCAACATCACCGTGCGCGAGCTTCACGGTGGACGCCAACTGTCGTGAAATTAACACGTCAGATGTCCTTAGTGTAAGGATTTAGTCGCGAGGCCAACGCATCTATGTGGTAGCTTGAGAGGGGTTGAACGAAATCGAGAGACGCAACACCAGACAAGGGTTTAGACAGCTTCGAGCCCCGGGAAACATCATCCGGTAATAACCCTACATGCTGTTTGAGGCTAGATCTCATTATCATCACGAGGGAGTCGCCGTAAACCGACTCTCCTCTAATTGTGTCTAGCCCTAGAGATTATTTTTAGCTTCTCCCTCTTTGGGGAGCCCTGCCCCTCCTTATATATGTTGAAGGGGCGGGTTACATGTGGAGTCCAACTCGGACTTTAACTTAAACTATTTTGACTTCCTTTCCCGGGCTTCTCAACGTCTGCCGGTTTAACATTGTCTGCCGGTTTAACAACACCTGCCGGTGCTACCATGTCTTAACTCTGCCAGTTTAACACTTGTCGGTTTACCGTCTGTCTTAGCCATCTGTCTTAACTGTCTGCCGGTTTACCATCCGTCGGTTTACCAAGTCCCGGCCGGTTTACGACTCCGGCCGGGCCATACCGCGGGGTATATCCCCGACAGAACCCTACGACGCCACATGGGCCGCCGCACCTGAGTTCAAATCTGGGCCTCTGATGTCTACTACACAACCTTCTTCTTGTAGACGTTGTTTGGCCTGCAAGTGCACATGTTTGTAGGACAGTAACAAATTTCCCTCAAGTGGATGACCTAAGGTTTATCAATCCGTAGGAGGCGTAGGATGAAGATGGTCTCTCTCAAACAACCCTGCAACCAAATAACAAAGAGTCTCTTCTGTCCTCAACACACCCAATACAATGGTAGATTGTATAGGTGCACTAGTTCGGCGAAGAGATGGTGATACAAGTGCAATATGGATGGTAGATAAAGGTATTTGTAATCTGAAATTATAAAAACAGCAAGGTAGCAAGCGATAAAAGTGAGCGTAAACGGTATTGCAATGATAGGAAACAAGGCCTAGGGTTCATACTTTCACTAGTGCAAGTTCTCTCAACAATAATAACAAAGATAGATCATATAACAATCCCTCAACATGCAACAAAGAGTCACTCCAAAGCCACTAATAGCGGAGAACAAACGAAGAGATTATGATAGGGTACAAAACCACCTCAAAGTTATTCTTTCGGATCAATCTATTCAAGAGTTTGTACTAGAATAACACCTTAAGACACAAATCAACAAAAACCCTAATGTCACCTAGATACTCCATTGTCACCTCAAGTATCTGTGGGCATGATTATACGATATGCATCACACAATATCAGATTCATCTATTCACCCAACACAAAGTACTTCAAAGAGTGCCCAAAGTTTCTACCGGAGAGTCAAGAACGTGTGCCAACCCTTACGCATAGGTTCATGGCGGAACCCGCAAGTTGGTCACCAAAACATACATCAAGAGGCACATGATATCCCATTGTCACCGCAGATCAGCACGGCAAGACATAGTTCAAGTGTTCTCATAAAAGACTCAATCCGACAAGATAACTTCAAAGGAAAAACTGAATTCATCACAAGAGAGTAGAGGGGGAGAAACATCATAAGATCCAACTACAACAGCAAAGCTCGGGATACATCAAGATCGTGCCACAGAGGGAACACGAGAGAGAACACGCGAGAGAGAGATCAACCACATAGCTACTGGTACATACCCTCAGCCTCGAGGGTGAACTACCCCCTCCTCGTCATGGATAGCGCCGGGATGATGAAGATGGCCACCGGTGAAGGATCCCCCCTCCGGCAAGGTGCCGGGAAGGGCTCCCGAGAGGTTTTTGGTGGCTACAGAGGCTTGCGGCGGCGGAACTCCCGATCTATCTTGATATTCGATGTTTTTAGGGTACGTAGGCTTATATAGGCAAAAGAAGTCGGTCGGGAGGTGCTCGAGGGGCCCACAAGACAAGGGGGCGCGCCTAGTAGGGGGGGCGGCCTCCTATCTTGTGGCTTCCTTGATGGCCCCCCGGCTTGCACTCCAAGTCTCCTGGATCATAATCTTCCCAAAAATCACGCTGCCGAAGGTTTTGTTCCATTTGGACTCCGTTTGATATTCCTTTTCTTCGAAATACTAAAACAAGCAATAAAACAGCAATATGGGCTGGGCCTCCGGTTAATATGTTAGTCCCAAAAGTAATATAAAAGTGTATAATAAAGCCCATAATCATTCAAAACAGATAATAAAATAGCATGAATGCTTCATAAATTATAAATACGTTGGAGACGTATCAGCATCCCCAAGCTTAATTCATGCTCGTCCTCAAGTAGGTAAATGATAAAAGAAAGAATTTATGAAGTGTGAATGCTAGAGGTGCACAAGTTTGATCAATGATCACCTTTTCTAGCATGATAATATGTCATAACAGTAGTTCATCTCATAAAACTTTTCATAATCAAGTAACAAGCTATTCACATGTTAAAGCATAGACCATAAACTTTCTTGAAAACTAGCAAACTTCATTATTAGTCATCAAACAATTGCAATTCATCCTATTTTCAGGAAGGGTCTATGTCAGAGCTTTGATTCAGCAAACTTCACATAATCAACTATCATATAGTCTTCTACAATTGCTAACACTCACGCAATACTTGTGGTTATGAAGTTTTAATCAGACACAGAGAAAGATTGGGGCTTATAATGTTGCCTCCAAACGTATTCACCTTTGGGTGATGTCAACAATAATAGTTCATGCTAACGTACATCGAATTGGATATATATATATATATATATATATATATATATATATATATATATATATATATATATATATATATATATATATATATATATAATCAGGATCACCCCACCACGAGTGCTTGCCAAAGGATAAAATAAAAAAGGGAAAGGTTAAGATCACCTTGACTCTTGCATAAAGTAAAAGACATAAAGTAAAAGATAGGCCCTTCGCAGAGGGAAACAGAGGTTGTCATGCGCTTTTAGGGTTGGATACACAAAATCTTACTGCGAAAGAACGTCACTTTATATTGCCCCTTGTATATGGACCTTTATTATGCAGTCCGTCGCTTTTATTGCTTCCATAACAAGTTCGTACAAAGCTTATTTTCTCCATACTAATAAGTCATGCATATTTAGAGAGCCATTTTTATTGCTTGCACCGATGACAACTTACTTGAAGGATCTTACTCAATTCATAGGTAGATTGGTGGACTCTCATGGCAAAACTGGGTTTAAGGATATTTGGAAGCACAAGTAGTATCTCTACTTGGTGCTAGGAATTTTGGCTAGCATGCGGGGGAAAGGCAAGCTCAACATGTTTGAACGATCCATGACAATATACTTTAACTGAGATGCGAGAAAACATAACCCATTACATTGTCTTCCTTGTCCAACAACAACTCTTTAGCATGCCATACTTAATGAGTGCTCACAATTATAAAAGATGTCTATGATAATATATTTATATTTTAAATCTCTATTCCTTCAATATTCTTTCATGGATTGTTCAAATGACCAATACAATGCTTGCTAACCGTCAATAAATTTACAACCTCTACTTCTTAGATGTGAAGTCATTACTCCCCATGGGATAAGAAAAAGAGACATATATAATTTCAGATTTATGACAATCAACTCATTCAACCATTTACTCATAGGATATAAGCGAAGCACACAAGTAAATGACAAACTACTCCAAAAAGATATAAGTGAAGATCAATGAGTAGCTAAATAATTATGAAACTATGTGAAGACTCTCTCTCATTTAAGAATTTCAGATCTTGGTATTGTATTCAAGCAGCAAGAAAAAAAAATGACATTGCAAGGATAGCACAACTCATGTGAAGAAGCAAAAACTTGGGCTCAACCGATACTAACCGATGATTGTCGAAGAAGAAAGGTGGGATGCCTACCGGGGCATCCCCAAGCTTAGATGCTTGATACTTATTGAAATATTATCTTGGGGTGCCTTGGGCATCCCCAATCTTGAACTTTTGTGTCTCCTTAATTCCTCTCATATCATGGTTTCTCTTTTTATCAAAAGCTTCATCCACAACAAACTCAACAAGAACTTGTGAGATATGTTAGTATAAACCAATGCAAAACCTTATCATTTTCTACTATAACAAATCACTAAAATTATTATTCAACACTGCATACCTAATGCCTCTTCATATTTAATACTCCTATCCTCAAATAGAATCATTAAACAAGCAAGCATATGAAAACAATGCAAACATAACAGCAATCTGTCAAAACAGTACAGTCTGTAAAGAATGCAAGATTCATCATACTTCCCTAACTCCAAAAATTATAATAAAACTACTACACTGTAAAAGATTTATCAGAGCTCAACATGCAAAAATATTCAACATTATATCTTTCTCTGACTTTTCTAGGCAATTTTTGCAACAGCGGTAAACTTTCTGTTTTTAAACAGCAACATGTATACTCGCAAAACAAACATGGTAAAGGCTATCCTTGACATTTTTATTGAAAATAAAGATGCAAAACATTATTCTAAATAACAGCAATCAAATACTAACAAAATAAAATGACGCTCCAAGCAAAACACATATCATGTGGCAAATAAAAATATAGCTCCAAGTAAAGTTACCGATGAACGAAGACGAAAGAGAGGATGCCTTCCGGGGGCATCCCCAAGCTTAGGCTTTTGGCTATTCTTGAATATATTGGGGTGCCTTGGGCATCCCCAAGCTTAAGATTTTGCCACCCTTTATTCCATAGTCCATCAAATCTTTACCGAAAACTTGAAAACTTCAACCACACAAAACTCAAAATAAAACTCCTAAGCTCCGTTAGCAAAAAGAAAACAAACCACCACTTTAAGGTACTGTAATGAACTCATTCTAAATTCATATTGGTGTTAAACCTACTGTATTCCAACTTCTCTATGGTTCATACCCTTACATACTAGCCATAGATTCATCAAAATAAGCAAACAACACAATGAAAACAGAATCTGTCAAAAAACCGAACAGTCTGTAGTAATCTGAATCAAACGTATACTTCTGGAGCCCCAAAAATTATGAAATAAATTGGTGGACCTGAGGAATTTGTCTATTAGTCATCTGCAAAAAGAATCAACCTAAAAGCACCCTCCAGTAAAAATGGCATCTAATATCGCGAGCGCTAAAGTTTCTTTTTTTTACAGCAAGATCATATAGACTTCACCCAAGTCTTCCCAAAGGCTCTACTTGGCACTTTATTGAAACAAAAGCTATAAAACATGATTAGTACAGTAGTATAATCATGTGCACACAGAAAAATAGTAAGGGTATATATTGGGTTGTCTCCCAACAAACGCTTTTCTTTAATGCCTTTCTAGCTAGGCATGATGAAATGATGCTCACATGAAAGATAAGAATTGAAACATAAAGAGAGCATCATGAAGAATATGACTAGAACATTTAAGTCTAACCCACTTCCTATGCATAGAGATTTTTTGACCAAACAACTTATGGGACCAACAATCAACTAGCATAGGAAGGTAAAACAAGCATAAGTTCAAAACTTTAAGCACATAGAGAGGAAACTTGATATTATTGCAATTCCTCCAAGCATGTGTTCCTCCCTCATAATAATTTTCAGTAGCATCATGAATGAATTCAACAATATAACCAGCAACTAAAGCATTCTTTTCATGATCTAAAAGCATAGAAAATTTACTACTCTCTACATAAGCAAATTTATTCTCATCAAAAGTAGTGGGAGCAAACTCAACAAAATAACTATCATGTGAAGCATAATCCAATTGAAAACTAAAATCATGATGACAAGTTTCATGGTTATCATTATTCTTAAAAGCATACAAGTCATCACAATAATCATCATAGATAGCAACTTTGTTCTCATAATCAATTGGAACCTCTTCCGAAATAGTGGAATCATCACAAAATAAAGTTGACACTCTTCCAAATCCACTTTCATATTCATCACAATAAGATTCAATATCCTCCAAAATAGTGGGATCAATACTACCTAAAGTTGACACTCTTCCAAACCCACTTTCATCAATATAATCATCATAAATAGGAAGCATGCTATCATCATAGTAAATATTCTCATCAAAACTTGGGGGAGAAAAAATATGATATTCATCAAACATAGCTTCCCCAAGCGTGTGGCTTTGCATATCATTAGCATCATGGATATTCAAGGAATTCATACTAACAACATTGCAATCATTGTCATCATTCCAAAATTTAGTGCCAAACATTTTATAGATTTCTTCTTCTAGCACTTGAGCACAATTTTTCTTACCATCATTCTCACGAAAGATATTAAAAAGATGAAGCGTATGAGACAAACTCAATTCCATTTTTTTGTAGTTTTCTTTTATAAACTAAACTAGTGATAAAACAAGAAACAAAAAGATTCGATTGCAAGATCTAAAGATATACCTTCAAGCACTCACCTCCCCGGCAACGGCGCCAGAAAAGAGCTTGATGTCTACTACACAACCTTCTTCTTGTAGACGTTGTTGGGCCTGCAAGTGCACAGGTTTGTAGGACAGTAGCAAATTTCCCTCAAGTGGATGACCTAAGGTTTATCAATCCGTAGGAGGCGTAGGATGAAGATGGTCTCTCTCTCAAACAACCCTGCTGAAGGAAATATGCTCTAGAGGCAATAATAAAGTTATTATTTATTTCCTTATATCATGATAAATTTTTATTATTCATGCTAGAATTGTATTAACCAGAAACATAATACATGTGTGAATACATAGACAAACATAGTGTCACTAGTATGCCTCTACTTGACTAGCTCGGTTATCAAAGATGGTTATGTTTCCTAGCCATGGACAAAAGAGTTGTCATTTGATTAACGGGATCACATCATTGGGAGAATGATGTGATTGACTTGACCCATTCTGTTAGCTTTGTACTTGATCGTTTAGTATGTTGCTATTGCTTTCTTCATGACTTATACATGTTCCTATAACTATGAGAAATATGCAACTCCCGTTTACCGGAGGAACACTTTGGGTGCTACCAAACATCACAACGTAACTAGGTGATTATAAAGGAGTACTACAGGTGTCTCCAAAGGTACATGTTGGGTTGGCGTATTTCGAGATTAGGTTTTGTCACTCCGATTGTCGGAGAGGTATCTCTGGGCCCTCTCGGTAATGCACATCTTTATAAGCCTTGCAAGCAATGTGACCAAATGAGTTGGTTACGGAATGATGCATTACCGAACGAGTAAAGAGACTTGCCAGTAACGAGATTGAACTAGGTATTGGATACCGACGATCAAATCTCGGGCAAGTAACATACTGATGACAAAGGGAACAACGTATGTTGTTATGCGGTTTGACCGATAAAGATCTTCGTAGAATATGTAGAAACCAATATGGGCATCCAGGTTCCGCTATTGGTTATTGACCGAGAATAGTTCTAGGTCATGTCTACATAGTTCTCAAACCCGTAGGGTCCGCACGCTTAACGTTACGATGACAGTTATATTATGAGTTTATGAGTTTTGATGTAGCGAAGGAGTTCGGAGTCCCGGATGAGATCGGGGACATGACTAGGAGTCTCGAAAGGGTCGAGACGTAAAGATCGATATATTGGACGACTATATTCGGAGTTCGGAAAGGTTCCGAGTGATTCGGGTATTTTTCGGAGTACCGGAGAGTTACGGGAATTCGCCGGGAGAAGTATTGGGCCTTATTGGGCCATACGGGAAAGAGAGAGGGGCTACCTAGGGCAGGCCGCGCGCCCCCCAAGGCCTAGTCCGAATTGGACTAGGGGGAGGGGCCGCACCCCCTCCTTCCTTCCCTTCTCTCTTCCCTTTCCTTCTCTCCTACTCCTACTACATGGAAGGTCTCCTAGTTGGACTAGGAAAGGAGGGAGTCCTACTCCCGGTGGGAGTAGGACTCCTCCCTGGCGCGCCCTCCCTTGGCTGGCCGCCCCCTCCCCCTTGCTCCTTTATATACGGGGGCAGGGGGGCACCCCATAACATACAAGTTGATCTACGGATCGTTCCGTAGCCGTCTGTGGTGCCCCCCTCCACCATATTCCACCTCGGTCATATCGTCGCGGAGTTTAGGCGAAGCCCTGCGTCGGTAGAGCATCATCATCGTCACCACGCCGTCGTGCTGACGGAACTCATCCCTGAAGCTTTGCTGGATCGGAGCCCGGGGATCGTCATCGAGCTGAACGTGTGCTGAACTCGGAGGTGCCGTACGTTCGGTACTTTGATCGGTCGGATCGTGAAGACGTACGACTACATCAACCGCGTTGTCATAACGCTTCCTCTTACGGTCTACGAGGGTACGTGGACAACACTCTCCCCTCTCGTTGCTATGCCATCACCATGATCTTGCGTGTACGTAGGATTTTTTTTTGAAATTACTACGTTCCCAACACCTGCAACCAAATAACAAAGAGTCTCTTGTGTCCCCAACACACCCAATACAATGGTAGATTGTATAGGTGCACTAGTTCGGCGAAGAGATGGTGATACAAGTGCAATATGGATGGTAGATAAAGGTATTTGTAATCTGAAATTATAAAAACAGCAAGGTAGCAAGCGATAAAAGTGAGTGTAAATGGTATTGCAATGATAGGAAACAAGGCCTAGGGTTCATACTTTCACTAGTGCAAGTTCTCTCAACAATAATAACATAGATAGATCATATAACAATCCCTCAACATGCAACAAAGAGTCACTCCAAAGCCACTAATAGCGAAGAACAAACAAAGAGATTATGGTAGTGTACGAAACCAACTCAAAGTTATTCTTTTGGATCAATCTATTCAAGAGTTCGTACTAGAATAACACCTTAAGACACAAATCAACCAAAACCCTAATGTCACCTAGATACTCCATTGTCACCTCAAGTATCCGTGGGCATGATTATACGATATGCATCACACAATCTCAGATTCATCTATTCAACCAACACAAAGTACTTCAAAGAGTGCCCCAAAGTTTCTACCGGAGAGTCAAGAACGTGTGCCAACCCTTACGCATAGGTTGATGGGCGGAACCCGCAAGTTGGTCACCAAAACATACATCAAGAGGCACATGATATCCCATTGCCACCACAGATCAGCACGGCAAGACATACATCAAGTGTTCTCATAAAAGACTCAATCTGACAAGATAACTTCAAAGGGAAAACTCAATTCATCACAAGAGAGTAGAGGGGGAGAAACATCATAATATCCAACTACAATAGCAAAGCTCGGGATACATCAAGATCGTGCCATAGAGGGAACATGAGAGAGAACACGAGAGAGAGAGATCAAACACATAGATACTGGTACATACCCTCAGCCTCGAGGGTGAACTACTCCCTCCTCGTCATGGATAGCACCGGGATGATGAAGATGGCCACCGGTGAAGGATCCCCCCTCCGGCAGGGTGCCGGGAAGGGCTCCCGAGAGGTTTTTGGTGGCTATAGAGGCTTGCGGCGGCGGAACTCCCGGTCTATCTTGATACTCAATGTTTTAGGGTACGTAGGCTTATATAGGCGAAAGAAGTCGGTCGGGAGGTTCTCAAGGGGTCCACGAGACAGGGGGGCGCGCCCTCCTATCTCGTGGCTTCCTCGATGACCCCCCGTCTTGCACTCCAAGTCTCCTGGATCATAATCTTCCCAAAAATCACGCTGCCGAAGGTTTCGTTCCGTTTGGACTCCGTTTGATATTCCTTTTCTTCGAAATACTGAAACAGACAATAAAACAACAATATGGGTTGGGCCTCCGGTTAATAGGTTAGTCCCAAAAGTAATATAAAAGTGTATAATAAAGCCCATAATCATTCAAAACAGATAATAAAATAGCATGAATGCTTCATAAATTATAGATACGTTGATGACGTATCAGCCTCCGATGCGGCTTACATCCTGGCTTAATAAGGGCCTAGATTGGGAATCACCTGACGAGGTGACTGCGCTGGAGAGCTGCATCAAGGGCATGATAAACGAGAAAACCAGCCCCCCCATCGTGATTCAGGTGATGCTTTTTCGCCGGATTCTCCCCTGTCAACGCCGGTCTCAATATATGTGGGAATTCGACCCGGCCGGTCCTTGGACTTTGCAGCGGTTCTTCGGCACGACGCACGAGGACATATGGAAGCTGCTCTTCAAGACTCAAAAGTCATGGCCAGAGTCGACCAAAGACCGCGGCTATAACTGTGCGCGTCCAGCTTCTCCCGTAAGTTTTATAATAACTTTTATTTGCAATTCCAAGGAGTATATTGAACCCTCTTACTTCCGCAGGGCTGGAGAAAGAAGGCGGAGCAGATTAGCTGTCCGGCTCCGTTGCCCGAGGACCAGGCTACTCCCTTGCTGGCCAAGATGCTGGTTCCGGCGCCGTATCAGGCGCAAGAGAAGAAGGCCAAGAAGAAGGTCCAGGAGACCAGAAGTGGCCTCCATCCTAAGAGTACTTCGGACGCCATGTCTGAAGACTCCAAAGCTTCCTCCTCGCATGACGAGGACATAGAGGAGCACCAGAATAACTCTCCTCCCAGGGGGAAAGAAGAAAAGGGGGGCTCCCGCGAATCTGGAGGCAGAGGCAGACAAGAAGGGAAAACCCTCATTTTTGGATGATTCCGAAGCGGATGCCGCTGCCACCCCAAAGCGGCGCCTCTGGCCGAAGCCCTATGAATCGTAAGTATCCGAAGACACCATATACTTATCCGATTTTATGCCTTACTATTTTGTCATACTGAAGTGTGTATTACAGCCAGGCTTGCGATCTCCCCCAACGGTCATCGTCATCTGGGAACTCGCTGGGGACAAACACGATGAGAGCGAGTCACCTCCATAGATTTCTCCACCCACTGCCTAGGATAACACCGAAGTGTTATCTTGGGAGACCGTGAAGGTGGCAGCAGAGGGTAACACCTCTGTTGCCGAAGAGAGGGGGAAATCAACCCCCATGGAGACCGGCGATGGGGGCAACGCTCAGTTCGGCCCCTGACCGAATATTATTCCGGAGACCCATACGGCTCCGGAATCAGGTCGATAGCCTTCTTCAAGAGAAGGGGGCGCGCTGACTCCCCGGCATCCTCTGTCAATCCAGAGGCCCGAACATTCTGATGGGAGCGCTTAAAAGTGCTTCCATTGTGGAGGAACACCATACCCTTATGGATACGGTGGTTGACAAGGTTCGGTCCGCGAAAAGCGGATTGAAGCAAGCTTACACCAGCCTTCTAACAGGCTTTGAGGTATGTGAAGTAATGTATTTTTGGGTTATTTGCAAAAGGAATAACTGTGTATAGATAGTATCCCCTGAGACTCTGTTCGACGTTTCCCCAAAAAGGGCTGAGCAGAGGATCGAATAATATATCACAGGAGCTAACATATATGTCTATTTTGATGAGCAGGCTACGAAGTTGGCGGCAGCCTCACATGCAGCCGAAGTCTCCGAACTAAAGCAGAGGCTGGAGGCAAAACAAGGTATGTTATTCCGAAGCATACCTTAACTGATATGTGTTCCAGTCTGTTATCTGACTGAGCTTTATATTTATGCTCATAGTTGACTCGTCTGAGGTCGAAGCCCTCAAGAGTGCGCTAGCCTCAGCTAAGAAGGAGGCGGACGAGGAACGCACCAGTCGCCAAAAGCATGAGGCGAGGTTGGATGAAGTCCAACAGGAGCTCACAGACGCCATAAAGAAATGTGAGTCTTTGGAGTGCAAGGTATCGAATCAAGAATCCGATCTTACTGCGGCGCTCTAAAGTGCAAAGGAGGCCCGGGTTGAATCCCAAGGTGCCTATCAGGAGATCTGCTAGGCCAAGAAGATTGTGGCTGGTAAGACTTTTAATATGTAGAGCAAATATGTAAGGAGAAAGTATACCTTCTTGACACGCATTTGGAGTTCTCCAGGAGCGTTTGCGGATTTGCCCCGAAGTGTTGCAGATGCTGCGGATTTCTTCCGAGCCGAGGAGGGGAGCTCAACAGGGAAACTGTTCTGATCAGAATACCATGAGCCAGAGAAGTGATGTTATAGTCCGTTTTTGGCCAGCCGAACCAATACCTAATAGCTACTCCGCGCTTGTGAAGTGGCTGGTCGATGCCTGCCCAAGGCTAGATGCCATTAAGCGATCAGTCCACATCGAAGGTGCCCGGATGGCCTTCGCCCATGTCAAGGTACAACGGGCGAAAATCAATGCCACTAGTCTTGCAACCGAAGGACCGCCCGCAGGCAAGGAGCATCGTACGCCGGAGAAGTACTTCAACTACGTCCTTGAAGGATCTCGTATTATAGAGGGCCTCTACTCGAAAAACGTGATTTTTGAATGATTGTATCCGCAATGCCCAGATTGTGTAATGAAAACAAAGCATTCGTATAATGTTAGTTTTGTTTCATCGGAATTTATTTACCCTCCATTGCGGCTGTTTATTAAATCTGAGAGTTGGCCAATTGTCGGCTTCAGCCCCTCACGTAGATATTACGGGGGTGTTCGGTACAGCATAGAAACATGCTTAACCCAATGATTTGGTCCTTGAAGGAGGTGCTAGTGCGGCAAACCAAGCAATCAGACTATGCGGCTTTATCACTCTCACTTAGCCATAGAAGTTTGACAATAGAATTATAGGCGCAACCCCTGGTATTGATCGGCGATCCGAACTCGGGCGCTGTAAACACCTGACCAGGTTAAACTAGTCCTTCATGTGACATGGAAAAAATCGCAGGAGATTTATATTGAGTCACTGAATAGCTGACCAACTCTTGCAGCATCATGACAGTCAGTTTTTGGTTTTCTCTACTGCGGTGTTTGTCCGGCCAACCAGAAACACAATCGCAGTAGTTCTCCCTTTACTTGTGGGGACTGATTCTCCGGGTATTAATTTCCAGAAAATGGCCCTTGTGCTCATCAGCCCCAGTATTACTGTTAGCTGATGAGGCACCAACTTGATACAGAAATTCCAAGCAAAATACAAAATATGTAGTACAAGACCATTGTGGCATGTGAGTACAATAAATGGTTTCTAATGATTGATGGCGGAAGCGGTTTGGGGATCATCAGTGTCTATGGGACTCCAATTCCCACAGGAACAGCTGACCAGGTTAACTCCTATCTTCGCGAGGCTGCTATCACCGTTGCTTAGGTTCCGGGGCTGTCGCCACGGTCGCTCCTCTCTGCGCAAGAAAAATCTGGCCAAGACAATAGCCAGGGACAAGCCAGTGAGTACTTTGAATGTACTCGCAAACATTATGAACACAGGTATAATATAACAATGATGTGCTGGAAATATTTCATGCTCATGACGTCAGTCACAAAAGATAAATAAGACTGATGCATGCAAGCATGTTATTTACGAATATGCAATAACCAAACTCTGATGCGTGCAAGCATGTTATTTATGAATATGCAATAACATAGTAATATTAAAATTATGAAATAAATAACAAGCATGCCACAGTCGGGCGTCTTAGCGACACCACATAAAGGGCTTTAAAAGAAATGCCACAGTCGGGTGTCTTAGCGACACTGCATAAAGGGCTTTGAAAGAAATGCCACAGTCGGGCGTCTTAGCGACACCGCATAAAGGGCTTAAAAAGAAATGCTACAGTCGGGCGTCTTAACAACACCACATAAAGGGCTTTAAAAAGAAATGCCACAGTCGGGCGTCTTAGCGACACCGCATAAAGGGCTTAAAAAGAAATGCCACAGTCGGGCGTCTTAGCGACACCACATAAAGGGCTTTAAAAAGAAACAATCATAGTGAATATCCTGGAGGTAAAACCTTCCCAGGGATATTTCAAAATACCAAAAATATCACGGTTAGTCCACAACAAAAATAATAATCATAATTATCCCAAGTCAGAAGTCGTGATTTCAGTTCTGGTTTAACATTTTCACCTCCGAAGACCGACACTAAGACCGACACTTGACCCATCCCAGACTGTAGTCCTTAACCATGGACACGGCTATTCGAATAGGTTTAATCTCTACAGAGGGTGTACTCTTTACCCACGACTAACGGATTCCTTTAGTCCTCAAGACTAATTCCGTCTACAGTCTTTTAGTAGGAAACACACCTAACTTGCACACACCAGCTTAACTCACATGTGTCTGGAATCACCCACGACACCTGTCAAGCGAAACTCTAAGTGGGGAGGCTACAACCTCGACGTAACATGGGATCACAAAATTTATACCGCGTGCAAACTGGGGAGCTACCCCCTTCGGCTACAACCGAAACACCCATGCTCCCTGACCCGGTGGCATGACTACCAGATGCCTCCAGTATCTTCCACCATAGCCTCTCTGTACGGTGTGTTCTAGGAAAGGGGTTGACAAGTTACTGAACCGTACCCTACTTGTTGTAGACACGAGTGGTAGTACGAAGCAAGTATGGGGGTTACTGGCACAAGACTTGATCTACGGTCGACTCAGGAGGTTGTAATATTCTTTGCAAGATTAGCATAACAATGCATATACTTCAACCAACAGATAGAAACACCACGCGACATACCCCCTCATGCCATACCGGACACGACCGTCTCGACGGAGGACTAGGAACAAGACCGTGCCTACCCAAGACAGAGGCCTTCTTGGTTTTCCTCCCGGTATGCATGAAAGGCATATGACGGTGATTTCCATCACAACCATATCAACTCCATTTGCATGAAATTCATTAACATGTACTCATGAGTAGGAACACATCCTCACATAAAATGATGTATGCTCATGTCGGGGTGGTGTGGTCACCGAGTCAAACAACACACACACAAATTACACCAGGGTTCAGAATGCTTGCCTTCAGGTCATGGGAAAGCAGGGTGCATTCCAAAACATCTTGAGATCTTTCTCCTCTCTTCAAAATCCTATTTTTAAAAAATATATTTGTATTAACACACAAAATCAAAACAGCACAAAAAGTTGTTTTGAATTTTTTTCAAATAAATCTTAAAATAAACTAGACAATATTTGAGAGAGGTGGGAAAAGAATTAATTTACTTGGATTTGTAAATAAAAAGATATAGCTAGTCAAAGTTTGGTCAAAATCTGTTATTTAAAATAAAACAGAAAAGAAAACGTTTCGAAAATTCACGTACACGTCGAAGGCGTATTTTAGAAATGCGCTTCCACTTACCCACGTGGACAGGGACGGGGTCACTGACAGTGGGTCCAGGGGGCCCACTGGTCAGGTTTGACCAGTCCATCCCTCCCTCCTCTTCCTTCACCCGAACGGAGGCGGGGCGACGGCGATCAACGCCGGCGAACGGCTGCTCCCCGCGGGCTCCAGAGAGTCGAGATGAATCCGCAAGACCGGGGTGGTCTGCCCGGTGGTCGTTGGGTCGGCGGGGGTGGAGGGAGTCGCCGACGGTGAGCTTCACGGCGGAGGAGGCCTCGGGAGCAAAGTGTTTTTGGAGCTGCGGTGGTTCCCGATCAAAATCGAGTAAGGGAGAAGGTTCACGGGAGGAAAAGAGGGCGTCTGGTGGAGAGAGTGGAGAGGGGGAGGTCTTAGTGGTGCCGGAATGGCTGGGGCAGTGGCGGCGGTAGGAGTTGCCGGAGACGGGGAAGAAAACCTCCCCGGGTCGATTGCGAGCTAGGGAAGCATCATTGAGGTGGCCTGAGGTTGCCTATGTGCGGGGACGGGATCGGGGCTTCCTTAAATAGGCGAGTCGAGGCGGTTAGGCGGCGGCCGCGGATAAGGTCGCCGACGACCGTCTTCTGTAGCTGCAGGGCATCGTGGTGAGGCTGTTGATGGCGGCAGGAGCTAGCGGACGAGCGGCTACTGCTCCAAGGGCGAGCTGGCGAGCGGAGATGGCTTGGGCGGCGCTGGCTAGCGCAGGAGCTGTCGGACAGCAGTGGCGGCTAGCTGCTGGCCTGCCGGAGACGTGGCGAGAGCTGCGGGGCTCGTGGGGTGTAGAAGGGGACATGGCGTGCCGGCTGCGGTCGGTCACGGACCAGAGTGAGTGCGGGGCATGACGCGGCGGCTCGGGCGCATGTGCGTGCCAAACGCATGCTCTGGGCGCGCCCAGAGCACGCACAGGACGTGCTCGACGTAATGCTATGGCAAGCTAGGGGGTTCCAAACCATAAGAGGTTTAGCAGAGTGGGGTTATAGGCTAGGGTAAATCCATGGGACAAGCTGGATAGGTCAGGGGCTCAAGTTCACAATGTAAACATGAAATCATGCCAAATCTGGCTATGCACTCAGGGTGTTTGAAAAAATGCCAAAGGCACCTAGGCAGTTCTTGGGGTGGCCAAATCACCCAGAGTGGGGTCTCTTTAGAAGAAAGAGGGGATGGTGAGGTTAGTTTTCCAAAAGGAGAAACTTGCTAGTGCAAGTTTTGCAAAACTACAATTCTGGACAGGGAGTAAATGGCATCATTACATGGACCAAAAGTGTCCCAAAGAGTGCATGCTCCTGGACTTAGGTGTTTTGCAGGGTTGACTACAAGCATGGGAGAGCGCAAGGTCACTTGAGCAAGAATGAAAGGGGTTGCAGTAGAAAACACAAGTCTGGTCCAGAATGAAAAAGAGGTGGATACACTCAAATTTTCCAAGGAACAACACTAGGTTTTTGCATGAAGTTGGATGGCATGCTACCACTGACATCCCACAATTTTGGTGGAGGCTCTAGGGAAATATTTAAATAGGCTATAGTGCAAAAATTCCCACTGGACCAGATTTGACAAACAGGTGTAAAACTCAAAATATGCAATGAAATAATTATATTGTTGCACAAAAGTGGTTTAGAGACATCACTTGACATCTCCAAATATTTGTTGGGTTTTTAGTTAAATTTACCAACTGGTTGTAGTTCAGAAAGAGTTCCAAAACTTAAAACAAGTCATTTTAATGAATAAGGCTCAGGGTGAAATAATTTAATAAATAATTCTACTGATTAAAAAAATGTTTTAATGAGAGGGCATAGAAGTTCAATATGTTTGGAAGGATCCACTAGGGTAGATACTCATTAATATAAAAGAAAGGCTCTGAAATCAACAGAAATATTCTTGCAGGCAAAATTTTATTATCAAAAATCTGGTTAAATTTTTGGGGTGTTACAATTACTACCCCCCTTAAGAAAAAATCTTATCCTTGAGATTTGCTAAGGGTTGTTAAACAAAAATACTTTTACATGGTCAAAAGATCCTTTTACTTAAGCGGTAAAAAGTGGCTACAGTGAGAGGGCAATAAGTGGTGAGTAACTACAGTGTGGGATACTGGCGTTGTGTGGAGAAGTTCCACGTTTAGGAAAAGAAACGAGCGATTTCTACGCTGGACGCAGTGAATTTAGAATAAATTCTAAATTCTACAATACGCTGGTCATACCCGAGAGCATAATGCTCCCTCTGGCTGACAGGTGGGACCAGGGTCCATTGTCGGTCTCTCCTTCTTCCTCTGGCTCTCTCTTCTTCCTCTCTCCCACGCGCTTTCCCGGCTTTCCCCACCGGCGATGTCTAGCGCGTAGGGCATCTAGGCCGTACTGCGATAGTATGCGGCGTGCTCGCTGCCGGTGCAGTGTGCACTCACCTCGCAGGCCAGTGCGCTGTCAGCACTGCTCGCGGATTCGCCTCCGAACACCGGCGATCGGGCGATGAGCGGCGCTGGTGGACTTCGCCCACCGTACACCGTTCTCGAGCTATAAAACGACCGCGGTGCTCCTTCTTCATCTTCGCACTTGGCCTCGTTTCTCCTCCTCCTTCTCCTCCATTACTTCTTACCTGAGCTCAAGACGAGGCTCCAATGGCGGAGACGGTGCCGGACTGGTATGTGATCCTGGTGTGTGGAGGGCTGACGGCAGTGCTGGGGCTCTCTGTGCTCCTGTGCGCGATGATCTATGATGATCGCCATGATGCTGCCGCTCGGGTGCTGGCTCTCCGCGGTGGCGGTGATCACGGGGATTAGGCGAAATCCCGGGTGTTAACTGTTGTCGGTGTGCCGGAGGTGATTAGTACCCGGATGATTATCCGGTAATCTCTCCCTTGGAGGCATGTGGAGTGCTTAGAGGGGTGGTTGGTGAGATGCAACATGGTTGCGTGTCTTTGCAAGTAGTGTAAGTGTCCGAGTGGTTGTGGGTCTGCTGCCGTGGTGCTGCGTGAATAAAATTAATCCATGCAGTGAAAGGATAAGTGATGCAGCAACTCAGGGAAAAGAAATCTCATTCCAGGGTTTTCGCGCTTACACATGTTAATCACGAAGAAAAACTACGCATATAGGTAGAAACTAAATATTCGACTCGTTGCACAAATTCGAGGTACCATGCATAAGTTACAACGTAATAATAAATGCTAAAATAACAAACATAGCAATGACATCTAAAATGAGAATGGTAATTGGACTGGGTCTCGAAAAAAAATCTCTGGTAATGGAATACACTCCTCTTCTATCGGAGGAAGTGGATTGACCAGTCGATGTATGTGTCTCTCCAGATCGGGCCTCAGTGGTCTGCCGATGGCAATCTGAGGATTCAGATCAGCGAGACTCTGGAGATAATCCATTACTCGCTGGTTCAGATGCTCTAGAGCGATGATGTACTGGATAAGGTTGGCTAGCACTGGGTCTCTCTCAATCCGCCCACCGGGAAAAAATGTCACTCCTCCGGGTGCTGCATGGCTCGGAAAATAATAATATCCTCGTTCGCGGGCATAGGGTACTGCGGATCGAAGACGAGCAATCGCTTCGTTCGCAGCAACTTCTATGGCCAAGCGTGGGGTTGGCATAGATTTCCCCACAAAGGAAACTTCCGTTGGATCTTGGTTGGGGTCTATGGGAGGAATGTGCACTGCTGCCCAATATTCCGAGGTGGAGGGGGTGATTCTCGATTTCAGCAGCTCGTACTGGGGTGGCTGGGTAGAGCCCATGGTACTGCAGGTAAAGTCCCACAATATTTTGACAAAGCTACCTGGGGTTGCATCTGGGGTTCTCCGATAAATACTAGGGCTCGACATGGCAAGAAATGGTTGTGAGGGTGGTGCACGATGTGAGGGGTGCTGGGTAAGGTCACAAGGTGGCCTCCTTATATAGCATCTGAGCTGGTTTATTTACCATGGTGAAAGGTAATAAATCTGCCAGATCACCTCCAAAGGTCAGGATCAGTGTTAGAGATACACATATCTCATAAAGAGACGTGTCACTGTGGGTGCCATCGGGGTTGGTTTTGGTAGCTGTGCCCTGAAAATGTGCAACTATGAGCTGACAAAATACGCAAGGCTACTATTAAAATAGAGGCACAACAACAGGCTGTGTTTATTTACAAGGTTACACGATTACAAAGCGAGGATACACTCAGACTCGGTACTACTCGTACGGCTTAGTCTACCTCGTTTATGTCTAAACGGGCGTGCCTGGTGGATGTCGAGGCTTCTCCACGTGTCTCACTGTCGGGATTAGTCGGAGATGGTGGAGGAACTGCAGGGTCGGGGTAGCGATGATGACCATCGCAGGGATTGTTGGCCACAATTCCGTTGGAGTGTGCTCCCAAAAGGTGACGAAGCACTTCTAGGGTCATCAAGACACCTTGGCTGCTGGCTGGAGCTGACCTCAGGGTCTCGGTCGGGTGTCCGAACAGCACGACTGGGTTGTCGGTGTCGGGCTCGGTTTCCCTGCTTGCCGGGGCTCGGCAAACCAGTTCTCCTCGAGCTGCGATCAGATCAATCGTGATCTGGTCGAACAGTGCCTCTAGTGCACTTACATAGCGCACTAGGTGCAACAATGCGGGATCCATCTTGCGATCTCTGTTGGCAACTTGGGGTGGTCTACCATACCCTTCACGCCTGGGGTAGTAGTAGAATGAGCGACAGTTAACTCTGGGCGACAACTGCCGAAGTTGAACTATAGCATCTCGAGCGACTAGCTGGATGGCTAGTGGCTCGAAGGAAGTTGTTCTTCCGGTGAACCTGTAGGGGCGTTCTGGTGATAGACCCCTATCGTAGATGTGCACAGTGGCCCAGAATTGGCGGTCCTCACCGCTCATGGGACCTTGGTACACAACATATTCTGGGGGCTCTTCTAACGCATAGGCACGACGGGTGAGGTTTGCGAGTATGGTCACGAAACCTCCAAGATTTGTTGTTGTGGTCTCATTATGCACTATGGGACCAGGCATTGTGGCTAGGTTGGGGAAGAGGCTGTGCTGTGCTGGGTTGAGGCTAGCGTGCCCTTTTTATAGAAAAGGGGATGGAGTCTTCCTTCGCACGCTTGCGAACGAGACATTTTAGCCATCGGTCAATGGCGTGTGATCGACAGGCTAGGCTGATAGGTTGGGCACCGACTGCCAAAAGTGTCGGGGTCGCTGTGTGGCTATCTTGCACGGGAATCTTGGCTGGGGTTTTGGTTAGGGTTTGGTGGGTTGGTTTGCCTAAGATTTTCGACCTGGCTAAGATAGGATTAGCCAATGGTCAGTCTGGCTCTGATACCAAGTTTGTGGGGACCGATTCTCCGGGTATTAATTTCCAGAAAATGGCCCTTGTGCTCATCAGCCCCAGGATTACTGTTAGCTGATGAGGCACCAACTTGATACAGAAATTCCAAGCAAAATACAAAATATGTAGTACAAGACCATTCTGGCCTGTGAGTACAACAAATGGTTTCTAATGATTGATGGCGAAAGCGGTTTGGGGATCATCAGTGTCTATGGGACTCCAATTCCCACAGGAACAGCTGACTAGGTTAACTCCTATCTTCGCGAGGCTGCTATCACCGTTGCTTAGGTTCCGGGGCTGTCGCCACGGTCGCTCCTCTCCGCGCAAGAAAAATCTGGCCAAGACAATAGCCAGGGACAAGCCAGTGAATACTTTGAATGTACTCGCAAGCATTATGAACACAGGTATAATATAACAATGATGTGCTGAAAATATTTCATGCTCATGACGTCAGTCACAAAAGATAAATAAGACTCTGATGCGTGCAAGCATGTTATTTATGAATATGCAATAAAAAAACTCTGATGCGTGCAAGCATGTTATTTATGAATATGCAATAACATATTAATATTAAAATTATGAAATAAATAACAAGCATGCCACAGTCGGGCGTCTTAGCGACACCACATAATGGGCTTTAAAAGAAATGCCACAGTCGGGCGTCTTAGCGACACCGTATAAAGGGCTTTGAAAGAAATGCCACAGTCGGGCGTCTTAGCGACACCGCATAAAGGGCTTA
>NC_057804.1:649716256-649725460 GCF_018294505.1 Triticum aestivum
AAAAGAAATGCCACAGTCGGGCATCTTAGCGACACCGCATAAAGGGCTTAAAAAGAAATGCCGCAGTCGAGCGTCTTAGCGACACCACATAAAGGGCTTTAAAAAGAAATGCCACAGTCGGGCGTCTTAGCGACACCGCATAAAGGGCTTAAAAAGAAATGCCACAGTCGGGCGTCTTAGCGACACCACATAAAGGGCTTTAAAAAAACAATCATGGTGAATATCCCAGAGGTAAAACCTTCCCAGGGATATTTGAAAATACCAAAAATATCACGGTTAGTCCACAACAAAAATAATAATCATAATTATCCCAAGTCACAAGTCGTGATTTCAGTTCTGGTTTAACATTTTCACCTCCGAAGACCGACACTAAGACCGACACTTGACCCGTCCCAGACTGTAGTCCTTAACCATGGACATGGCTATTCGAATAGGTTTAATCTCTGCAGAGGGTGTACTCTTTACCCACGAGTAACGGATTCCTTTAGTCCTCAAGACTAATTCCATCTACGGTCTTTTAGTTGGAAACACACCTAACTTGCACACACCAGCTTAACTCACATGCGTCTGGAATCACCCACGACACCTGTCAAGCGAAACTCTAAGTGGGGAGGCTACAACCTCGACGTAACATGGGATCACAAAATTTATACCGCGTGCAAACTGGGGAGCTACCCCCTTCGGCTACAACCGAATCACCCATGCTCCCTGACCCAGTGGCATGACTACCGGATGCCTCCAGTATCTTCCACCATGGCCTCTCTGTACGGTGTGTGCTAGGAAAGGGGTTGACAACTTACTGAACCATACCCTACTTGTTGTAGAGACGAGTGTTAGTACGAAGCAAGTATGGGGGTTACTGGCACAAAACTCGATCTACGGTCGACTCAGGAGGTTGTAATATTCTCTGCAAGATTAGCATAACAATGCATATACTTCAACCAACAGATAGAAACACCACGTGACATACCCCCTCATGCCATACCGGACACGACCGTCTCGACGAAGGACTAGGAACAAGACCGTGCCTACCCAAGACAGAGGCCTTCTCGGTTTTCCTCCCGGTATGCATAAACGGCATATGACGGTGATTTCCATCACAACCATATCAACTCCATTTGCATGAAATTCATTAACATGTACTCATGAGTAGGAACACATCCTCACATAAAATGACGTATGCTCGTGTCGGGGTGGTGTGGTCACCGAGTCAAACAACACACACACAAATTACACCAGGGTTCAGAATGCTTGCCTTCAGGTCATGGGAAAGCAGGGTGCATTCCAAAACATCTTGAGATCTTTCTCCTCTCTTCAAAATTCTATTTTTTAAAAAAATATTTGAATTAACACATAAAATCAAAACAACACAAAAAGTTGTTTTGAAATTTTTTCAAATAAATCTTAATATAAACTAGACAATATTTGAGAGAGGAGGGAAAAAGAATTAATTTACTTGGAGTTGTAAATAAAAAGATATAGCCGGTCAAAGTTTGGTCAAAATCTGTTATTTAAAATAAAACAGAAAAGAAAACGTTTCGAAAATTCACGTACACGTCGAAGGCGTATTTTGGAAATGCGCTTCCACTTACCCATTAGGACAGGGACGGGGTCACTGACAGTGGGTCCAGGGGGCCCACTGGTCAGGTTTGACCGGTCCATCCCTCCCTCCTCTTCCTTCGCCCGAACGGAGGCAGGGCGACGGCGATCAACGCCGGCGAACGGCTGCTCTCCGTGGGCTCCAGAGAGTCGAGATGAATCCGCAAGACCGGGGCGGTCCGCCCGGTGGTCGTTGGGTCGGCGGGGGAGGAGGGAGTCGCCGACGGTGAGCTTCACGGCGGAGGAGGCCTCGGGAGCAAAGTGTTTTTGGAGCTGCGGTGGTTCCCGATCAAAATCGAGTAAGGGAGAAGGTTCACGGGAGGAAAAGAGGGCTTCTGGTGGAGAGCTTGGAGAGGGGGAGGTCTTAGTGGTGCCGGAATGGCTGGGGCAGTGGCGGCGGCAGGAGTTGCCGGAGACAGGGAAGAAAACCTCCCCGGGTCGATTGCGAGCTAGGGAAGCGTCATTGAGGTGGCCTGAGGTTGCCTGTGTGCGGGGCGGGCTCGGGCTTCCTTAAATAGGCGAGTCGAGGCGGTTCGGTGGCGGCCGCGGATAAGGTCGCCGACGACCGTCTTCTGTAGCTGCAGGGCATCGTGGCGAGGCTGGGGATGGCGGCAGGAGCTAGCGGACGAGCGGCTACTGCTCCAAGGGCGAGCTGGCGAGCGGAGATGGCTTGGGCGGCGCTGGCTAGCGTAGGAGCTGTCGGGTAGTAGTGGCGGCTAGCTGCTGGCCTGCCGGAGACGTGGCGAGAGCTGCGGGGCTCGTGGGGTGCAGAAGGGGACATGGCGTGCTGGCTGCGGTCGGTCACGGACCGGAGTTAGTGCGGGGCGTGACGTGGCGGCTCGGGCGCACGTGCGTGCCAAACGCACGCTCTAGGCGCGCCCAGAGCACGCACGGGACGTGCTCGACGTAATGCTATGGCAAGATAGGGGGTTCCAAACCATAAGAGGGTTAGCAGAGTGGGGTTATAGGCTAGGGCAAATCCATGGGACAAGCTGGATAGGTCAGGGGCTCAAGTTCACAATGTAAACATGAAATCATGCCAAATCTGGCTATGCAATCAGGGTGTTTGACAAAATGCCAAAGGCACCTAGGCAGTTCTTGGGGTGGCCAAATCTCCAAGAGTGGGGTCTCTTTAGAAGAAAGAGGGGATGGTGACGTTAGTTTGCCAAAAGGAGAAACTTGCTAGTGCAAGTTTTGCAAAACTACAATTCTGGACAGGGAGTAAATGGCATCATTACATGGACCAAAAGTGTCCCAAAGAGTGCATGCTCTTGGACTTAGGGGTTTTGCAGGGTTGACTACAAGCATGGGAGAGCACAAGGTCACTTGAGCAAGAATGAAAGGGGTTGCAGTAGAAAACACAGGTCTGGTCCAGAATGAAAAGGAGGTGGATACACTCAATTTTTCCAAGGAACAACACTAGGTTTTTGCATAAAGTTGGATGGCATGCTACCACTGACATCCCACAATTTTGGTGGAGGCTCTAGGGAAATATTTAAATAGGCTATAGTGCAAAAATGCCCATTGGACCAGATTTGACAGACAGGTGTAAAACGCAAAATATGCAATGAAATAATTATATTGTTGCACAAAAGTGGTTTAGAGACATCACTTGACATCTCCAAATTTTTGTTGGCTTTTTAGTTAAATTTACCAACTGGTTGTAGTTCAGAAAGAGTTCCAAAACTTAAAACAAGTCATTTTAATGAATAAGGCTCAGGGTGAAATAATTTAATAAATAATTCTACTGATTAAAAAAATGTTTTAATGAGAGGGCATAGAAGTTCAATATGTTTGGAAGGATCCACTAGGGTAGATACTCATTAATATAAAAGAAAGGCTCTGAAATCAACAGAAATATTCTTGCAGGCAAAATTTTAAACTCTTGGCAAAATTTTATTATCAAAAATCTGGTTAAATTTTTGGGGTGTTACATTACTTCCTTAGCCAAACAAACGGAACATAAGGTAGTAACCACAGGAGCCCGGCAACCCAACTATTGATCCAAGACATGATTCGGAGCTGATGCATATAATGCTAGATTCGGGACGCCGAATTGCACTTGTGAAAGTGTTCGGACTTATAATAAATTTAATAGATGTATGCGGTTGAATGGAGCTCCTGGCGATTTAGGTCAGGCCGAAGTGTACATGGCAATTAGATGATAAAAAAGAATACCGAAGAAGGAATAAGCCAGTACCAAGTAATTTGGGCAAAAAACTGTTTCCATTATAGTCTTATTGATATGTCAAAACGTATTTGTACAGATAATGCTATAAGCATCGAGGTTATTTTACATACCGAGCGCAAGAGAAAGCTATCTACAAGTATTTAAGAACATTGGGGGAGGTGATCTTGAAAGATCCTTTAGGTACTCCGCCGTACATCTGCGCTTCTTTACGCCTTGGTGTGTGATCTTTTGAGAGGACTAATGAAATAAGTTTTCGTAAGGGGCCGGAAAAGGGGCCCTTTGCCACCATAAAAAGGGCGATGTAGGTTGTAACGATCCTGAAAAGGAAAATGAAATTAAGAAAAAGATAGATGGGGGTCCGGACACGGTTGAGCCGTATTGTGGACCTCATCCTCGATATGCCTCTATCGTCGCCCATGGTGTTTTTAGTGCGTAATTGTGAGCACGCGGTACATACGCCGCTGTTTGGTTGGGGCGAAGACAGAGGCCAGATTGCTAGTCGAGCTCCTCGTGGGCTGGACTATCATTCTGTGGGGTAGTTCGGACTCGTTTGACAGGGTCCGGTGGCTTGGATGCCTATGTGGAATTCGGCTTGCTAAGGCCGACCTATACTTCCGCTGCGAGGGCCACGGTGTGTTCCTCAATACTGAGGGAACGATCCATGTTTCCATGAACTGTTATAACACCACGCGGGCCCGGAATTTTGAGTTTTAGATAAGCATAGTGCGGAACCACATTGAAGCAGGCAAACGTGGTTCGTCCGAGCAGTGCGTGATAGCCACTACGGAGAGGGACGATGTCGAAGATCAAGTCTTCACTTCAGAAGTTGTTCGGCGAACCGAATGTGACCTCCAATGTGAATTAGCCCATGCAGCGGACCTCTACACTAGGTGTTACTCCTTTAAATGTAGTTTTACTGGGTTTGATTCTTGATGAGTCAATACCCATTTTCTGGACTGTGTCCTGATAGAGTAGATTAAGACTGCCGCCGCCCATGAGGACTCTCGTGAGGTGGAATCCATTGATAATTGGATCGAGGACTAATGCGGCTGAACCTCCATGACGAGCACTGGTCGGATGATCCCTGCGCTAAAAGATGGTCGGGCATGCTGACCACGGGTTGAATTTTGGGGCGACTGGCTCTATCGCATAGACATCCCTTGGCGCGCGTTTGCACTCCCTTTTGGGGATGTGGGTAGTGTATATCATGTTCACCGTCTTGACTTCAGGGGGGAATTTCTTTTGTCCCCCTATGTTCGGTGGGCGAGGCTCCTCATCTTCATCCTCGCTGGGCGACCCTTTCCCTGTGTGTTCGGCGTTTAACTTGTCGGCCTGTTTGAAGACCCAACAACTTCTGTTGGTATGGTTAGCAGGCTTGTCAGGGGTGTCGTGAATCTGGCTAGGTCGATCGAGTATTCGGTCCAGGATAGATGAGCCGTCCTTGTTTCTTTTGAATGGACTCTTCCATTGACCGGGCTTGTGGCCACTGAATCCGGCGTTGACCGCCGTGTCTTCGGTATTGTCAGTGTTGCTTCGATGCTTGTTTTTGTTGTGTCGAGGCCTTCCGTTTCTGTTCTTTGCTTCGGAAGTGCCAGGATCGCTGGTACTATTGCTGCTGTGCGCAAGCCAGCTATCTTTGCCCGTGCAAAAGCGGGTAATGAGTGATGTGAGGGCCACCATAGACTTCGATTTTTCTTGGCTGAGGTGTCGGGCAAGCCATTCATCACGAATGATGTGTTTGAAGGCTGCTAGAGCCTCAACATCTGGACAGTCGACAATTTGGGTCTTTTTGACTAGGAACAAGGTCTAGAATTTTCTGGCTGACTCTCCGGGCTGCTGGACTATGTGACTAAGGTCATCGCCGTTCGGGGGCCGGATATAGGTGCCCTGGAAGTTGTCTCTAAAGGCATCATCCAGGTCTTCCCAACTCCCAATAGAGTTTTCTGGGAGGCTGTTTAACAAGTGTCGAGCTAGTCCCTTAAGCTTGAGAGGGAGGTATTTGATGGCGTGTAGATCATCACCGCGAGCCATGTGAATGTGGAGAAGGAAATCTTCGATCCATACTACGGGATCCGTCATGCTATCGTATGATTCGATGTTCACGGGCTTAAACCCTTCTGGGAACTGGTGTTCCATCACCTCATCAGTGAAGCATAGGGAGTGCGCGGCGCCTCTATATCGGGCCATGTCATGGCGCAGTTCTAATGGAGTCCGTATGCGGTTTTCAGCCCGGGTGAAGTTATGCTTGTCGCGCCAGGCTTGATGGCCATCTTCTCACGCTGGGGCTCGGCCCCTTGATCCGTATATTGATCTGGTCTGACCATCTCTATTGTCCAGGTCCTGCTGTAGGTCATTAGTGTATCCCGTAGCTACTGTCTCTTTACCTTTACGATGGGGTGGTGCAGGCGGGTGTTCGGCTTGAGTTGCCGCTCTGTCTCGGCCACGTGGTGGTCGGTCAGGTCCGTCAGTAGCATTACGCTTAGGCGGTATAGGCTCTGGGGGCTCGTCGTCGAATTGGGGTAGCAGATTGCGCTTCGGATAACTCTTGGTTGGGCGTCCGAGGCCGTATTTCTCGGCTGCCAGGACATCAGTCCATCTGTCATTGAGCAAATCCTGATCAACTTGAAGCTGCTGCTGCTTCTTTTTCAAGTTTCTTGCAGTGGCTATTAGCCGGCACTTAAAGCGCTCTTGTTTGAAGGGTACCTCTGGCATGATGAATTCTTCGTTGTCGAGGCTCTCGTCTTCTTCGGAGATTGGTATGTAATCATCATCCTCCGAACCCTCGTTCCCGATGGGATTATCGGGGTTGACTTGCCCCTCCTCCCAATCATCATGTTCGGATGTTGGTTCGACCGGGGCTTATTGGTCTTCGACGTTATCCGGAATATTGTTATCTTTGGTGCCGGTATTGCTGTCTTTTCCTCAGCGCGTTTTAGAGCGGCGCCGCTGACGACGACGCTTTGGTGGTGCCTCAGGAGAATTATTCTTGACTGGGTCCTTCCCACCTTCATTGTCATCCTCTTTGGGTGTATCCACCATATACACGTCATACGTAGAGGTGGCTGTCGAGCGTCCGGTAAGCGGCAGGTTCTGGGCTCACTACAAAAAAAATACACTTCCGTGATGATACATGTTTGTCATAGTAGGTCGCGTTTTTTGTCATGCATGTACATCCATGACGATTTTATGAAAGAATCAAGTCATACCTGTGCTATTGTAGAAGTGTTCCATGACATTACCAAAATTATCATCACGGAAGTGTCCACTTCCATGACGATAAATCGCGCCTCACAGAAGTGCTTTCGTCAAGGGTGACCGACACGTGGCATCCACCGTAACGGAACGCCGTTAAGCTATCGGGTCAGGTTTTGGATCCGATAACCCGTTAACAGCCCCAACCAATGGGGAATTTCCATGTGTAAAAATCTTATTGGCCGGACGAAACACGTGTCAGCTCATCAGTGGGTCAGATAGGCGCCTATGATATGTCGACACATGCCATGGCCCACCACTGGCCCATTTGGCTTACAAAGCCGTCCCGTTTGACTTGGTCAAAAGTTAACAGGCGGGCCCATGAAAAGCCTGTTAATGGTCTCTTCGCAAATAGCCCATTTTACGGCCCGTCAACTCACGACCTGTTAGGCCCTAAAGGAAATCGGCCCAACAACGTCATGTGGGCTGTTGAATATAACACCAACCCATTTCACTTTCGGCCCATGTATGGCCCACGACGTCTTTCGGCCCATATGAGGCCTTTGTATCTTCCGGCCCTTTACAGGCCCACGGTGACTCTAGCCCATAATGAACAGTAATTTTCTTTGTACCCGTTAACGACCCATGATTTATATTGGACGTTTCCAGCCCGTGTTAGCTTTCAGCCTATTGACGCCCCATACGTTCTTGGGCTCCTTTTCGGCCCTCGATTACTTTCGGCCCGTCACTGGCCTGTTCCCCTAATGGGCCAAATTCGGCCCATGGCAAGAGTTGGCCCGTTACTGGCCTGTTACCCTAATGGGCCAAATTCGGCCCATGGCAAGAGTCGGCCTGTTTCTGGCCTGTTAACCCGTTGCGCCGTTTCCAGCCAGTCCTATATTCTGGCCCATTAACGACCCATTATGCTTGTGACAGAATTAAGCCTTTGCTGTCCTACGGCCTGTTAACAGCATGTTACCATGATGGGCCGATACTAATTACACCCGTTTACGGCCCATGTAGACCCATTTATCCGATGGCCCGAGGCCCACCGATTCTATGGCCCTGTTGGAGTTCCATTTATTGACGGCCCGTAGGAGACCCATGGATCCTACGGCCCGTAGGAGACCCATGGATCCTACGACCCATATATGGCCCATGGTAGTTGCGGCCACTAGCAAACCAAGGAAAAAGAAGACTAGGAAATAAATAAGGCCGAAACTAACGCTAGGCTATTAAGGCGATTGCACAGACTACATCCACTCGGCATCAAAGATCGCCACCAGTGCAAATATAGGGAACACCCTACACTATACAAAAATGACTTGCTGTTTTCTTTAGCCGGTGGCTGCATGTTAAGAATAAATTTTGTATCGCACCAAAACAAATTACAACTATATAACAAAAGGAAGGTTGTCATAAAACTTAACAGTCTAGCAGATAAATGCACCACCAGAAGTTCAGGAGCTCAGTTCATTTGACCTGACTGTTACATTTTCATGCCGTATTGTCCGATGGAGCACCATTGTAACACCCCGGATGTAACTTTCCATCTTTGTAACTTCAACTCTTGCCATTTTCGGCTATGTGTTATGATATTCCCTCCGTGGTTGGGCTTTTGTCTTTTGTTTTGCATTTTATTCATGTCATGCATCTCATATCATGTCATCATGTGCATCTCATTTGCATACGTGTTCGTCTCATGCATCCGAGCATTTTCCCCGTTGTCCGTTTTGCAATCCGACACTCCCACATGCACCGGCGCACCCCTTCTTGTCTTTTTTCGCGAGTGGGTGTTAAACGTTCTCGGAATGGACCGAGGCTTGCCAAGTGGCCTTGGTACACCACCGCTAGACCACCTGTCAAGTGTCGTGCCATTTGGAGCTCGTTCGATACTCCCACGGTTAACCGCATAACCGCAAAGGCCTCTTTTGAGTTGCAGCCCAACACCCCTCCAAAACAGCACAATAACCCACCTAAGTCACTTCCATGCTCTCCGCTGTCGGATCACGATCGTGTGGGCGAAAACTACACCTCATTTGGACACTCCTAGCTCCCTCTACCTACAAATATGTGCCCATCCCCGAAATTTTCGGGCAAACCCTAGCAAATCTCCCTCCGCACCGCCGGACGTGTCCGTCCCGGACCGGACACCCGCGCCGCCGCCGCCTGGTGAACTAGGGAGCGACACGTGGCACCCGGCCACCGCGCGCCGCCCCGGC
>NC_057804.1:649725877-649746598 GCF_018294505.1 Triticum aestivum
CCGCGGCCCCGGCCGGATCTGGTCGCTCCTGCCGGCCCCGAGCCCTCCTGCTCCGGCCATCTGCCTGCTCCGGCGAGCTGCTCCGAGCTGCTCCGGCGAACCTCGATCCACGAGCCAGATCCAGATCTGAAACCTAGGGTTGACCTCGTTTTTTTGCCAAGTCTGCATATTTTTTAGCCATGTTCATTGCATCATAACTTCGTCATCGTAACTCTGTTTCATGCGCGTAATATATCAAAATGTTCATCAGGTTGTCCTCTTCATTTTGTTCCATTGGGCCATGTTCATTTGAGGTCATCTAGATGCCTTAATCTCTGATGCAAGAGTGCTATATAATGTTAGTTCCTGATTCTTAACAGAATGTGTGCATTTGTCATTTTTGCTACATTTATTGTGTGCATCTTATGGGCATGAGCTCTACAGGTGTTTTGTTCTATGCCATGCCATCTTTACAGAGGTGCTTGCCATGTATTTTTGTGATCAATGTGGTGACTAGCACAAGCATGCAAACTAGGCTTCGTGATGTTGCTGATTTTAGTCCTTGTTCTGCTGTTATTTTGATGCCATGTAAACTTGATGCTACAGAGAGATCCATGCATATTTTGAGATACTTCAGTAAGGAAGTTCTGAACATATGGTTATGATCTATCCATTGATGCCCCTGTTTGCCATTATGGAGTAGTCCAGCATGTCATTTTTGTGGTCTACTTTTGCTATAAAATGTTTCCTGGCAGATTGTTTACATGTTATTCAATTTTGCCAAGGTTGTTGTAGTTGATCCTTGCATTCTATGAACTTGTTCTTGCCATGGATAGCTTCATAAACATGTCTTCTTGCTGATGCTATACTTATCTTGTCATGCAATGACTTGTGATGAGTGAATCGAGCTCACGAAGATGCCTTCATAATTCTGTCAATGCCATGCTCTGTTTGCTGAATCTGTTAACGCAATTTGCTATGTTTACATGGGTGCCATCATATTTTCTGATCCTTTTTGGCTGATGGTCAGTAAGGGATTTTTGTTCTATGCTTTGAGTAGAATCATGCCATGTCTTGTTTTGATATTATAAGTTCCTATAACTTGCTGATTGCTTGATCTGAACATTGCTACCTGATGCTGTTTATGCCATGTCCTAGCTGATATCTTTTGCACTTTTGCCTTGCTTGTTTGAACCTGCTATTGTGTGATTTAGCCGTAGCTCAGTGTTCCTCTTTTGTCAAGCATCTCCTGTAGATCACTACCATATGCTTTGTTTTTATGTTGGGGTGTTGTAGCATAGTTTCTTGTTGCATGCTAAGTAGCATCGTGCTGTTAATCGCAGATTTGTATCATTCTTGTTTTGCTTGCCATTTGCAAACCGTGCATCCGTTTCCCGTGATCTTCATATCGATTTCAACCGAAATCATCTCATCTTTCCAGAGGCATACTTGGTTTGCCAAGTTGATGCCTTGTTCATCATTTTCCTTCCGGAGCATGCATACACATTGCATATCACATCTCACATATCATGACATGTATTGCATCTTGTTGCTTGTGCATTGCAGCGTGATTTATTGTGGTTCCATTGCTTGTGTTCTTGCTTTGGGTAGAGCCAGGAGGCGAGTACGTGCACGAGGAACCTGTTGAGTACGCTAACGAGGATCAAGCCTTCGACAACTCCGAGAGCTTTGTAGGCAAGATGACCATACCTTTGATATCAGTTCTATCTTTGCTTGGCTAGTTGCTCGCTCTATCGCTATGTTAGCTCTACCTGCCATTTGTTTATCATGCCTCCCATATTGCCATGTCAAGCCTCTAACCATCCTTTCCTAGCAAACCGTTGTTTGGCTATGTCACCGCTTTTGCTCAGCCCCTCTTACAGCGTTGCTAGTTGCAGGTGAAGATGAAGTTTGTTCCTAGTCGGAACATGGATATTTTGGAATATCACAATATTCTCCTGTTTAATTAATGCACCTTATATACTTGGTAAAGGGTGGAAGGCTCGGCCTTATGCCTGGTGTCTTGTTCCACTCTTGCCACCCTAGTTTCCGTCATACCGGTGTTATGTTCCTTGATTTTGCGTTCCTTATGCGGTTGGGTGATTTATGGGACCCCCTTGATAATTCGCTTTGAATAAAATCCTCCAGCAAGGCCCAACCTTGGTTTTACCATTTGCCACCTAAGCCTTTTTCCCTTGGGTTTTCGCGAGCCCGAGGGTCATCTTTATTTTAACCCCCCCCCCCCCCGGGGCTAGTGCTCCTTCGAGTGTTGGTCCAAAACGGGCAGACTGCGGGGCCACCACGGGGCAACTCAATGGCTGGTTTTACTCGTAGGCTGACCTATCTGGTGTGCCCTGAGAACGAGATACGTGCGACTCCTATCGGGATTTGTCGGCACATCGGGCGGCTTTGCTGGTCTTGTTTTACCATTGTCGAAATGTCTTGCGAACCGGGATTCCGAGGCTGATCGGGTCTTCCCGGGAGAAGGTATATCCTTCGTTGACCGTGAGAGCTTGTGATGGGCTAAGTTGGGACACCCCTGCAGGGTATTTTATCTTTCGAAAGTCGTTCCCGCGGTTATGAGGCAGATGGGAATTTGTTAATGTCCGGTTGTAGATAACTTGACACTTGACTTCATTAAAATGCATCAACCGTGTGTGTAGCCGTGATGGTCTCTTTTTGGCGGGGTCCGGGAAGTGAACACGGTTTGGGTTATGTATGAACGTAAGTAGTTTCAGGATCACTTCTTGATCACTTCTAGCTTCTCGACCGATGCGTTGCTTCTCTTCTCGCTCTCACTTGCGTATGTTAGCCACCATATATGCTTAGTGCTTGCTGCAGCTCCACCACATTACCCGTTTTTTCCTACCCTTGATCTTAAGTAGTCTTGATCTCACGGGTGTGAGATTGCTGAGTCCTCGTGGCTCACAGATTCTACCAAAACAGATGCAGGTACCAAGGATACCAGCGCAAGTGGCGCAACCGAGCTTAAGTGGGAGTTTGATGAGGACCTTGGTCATTACTATGTTTCGTTTCCAGATGATCAGTAGCGGAGCCCAGTCGGGACGATTGGGGATCTAGCATTTGGGGTTGTCTTCTTTTCATTTGGATTTGACCGTAGCCGTTATATGAGTGTATTTTGAATGATGTATGAACTTATTTATGTATTGTGTGAAGTGGCGATTGTAAGCCAACTCTCTTTATCCCATTCTTGTTCATTACATGGGATTGTGTGAAGATGACCCTTCTTGCGACAAAACCACCATCGGTTATGCCTCTAAGTCGTGATTCGACACGTGGGAGATATAGCCGCATCGTGGGCATTACAACCATAACCCTCGCCTTCATTTCCCCAAGGCTCCTGAACAACATAGCAAATGTCTGATAGTCTAGTTTCAAAACCATGCATATCTTGACGACATCGAACAATGTCTCTCCTTGTTTCACAAAGGGTCTCTGTTAGGGAATGGACTTGTGTCTGGAGCGCAGATACAACATTGCTTTGAGCTTGCATACCTTGATCATGAGGCAGTTTGGACGATATTGCCTTAACAGCCAACCCAGTATTACGCAGGAACGTGCTTTTGGCACTGTTAGTGGACAGGTACTGACCCACTGCAGCAAGAGCTGACATTGCGGTTATAGTTGCCTCGCCACCTTCAGAAGGTGGCGGTTCCACCATTTTTTCCATAGCTCGCTGAAAAGTTGAAGTTTTACATTAGTAGTACCAGAACAGAAGATATTAAGGAGGCAGCAAAACCAAACAAAATAGCTTTGGTCTATATACACAAGTTATTCCGGTGAACCCATGTAAACTATTAGTTGTATTTTATTGCAAAGTACATAATAAAACCAGGTTCCAAACATATGACCATGTACCATCGCTAATGTATTGTCTATTTCTTCACATTGTATTGAGGGCTAAGGATAAAGAGACGAAGTTTATAATACGGTAAGCATAGTATGACATCATTCATATCACAAAACAACTGAGAACAGACAAACATGCAATTGTAACGTTGTGTGGGCAAGTCCAGCACGGAACTAGATTACGGGTCAAGATCAAAGGAACATCACTCCTCTCTTTTAAACCTTGTAAGGTGCAATGATACGCTAAGACAATTGTGTATAAAATAGAAAAGACTAATAGACATTGGCTGAAAACTATGCAGTTCAAGGCACAAGTCAGAATAAGTAGTAGTTAAAAGGCATGAGGATTAAGGACTTACAACAGCATCTTTGACTGGTGTAGTCATGCCCTTCTTCTTGCTGGTGTGACAGTCCTTGAAGATTTCCATAGCATTTGGTTCAGGTACTTTTTGGTCCTTGCGGGCTTTCCTCTGCATTTCGAACAAGTCAATATAGATCTGATAATATGGTACAGCGAAAAGAGTGAAACAACAGCTAATTACAAGAGCCTTGTAGTGTGCAATATAGCTACGAGATCCTGTCGTCTGTTGGAATTTCACTTTCGTACGGTTGGCCTTGTTCTTTGAAAAGTTCGCCTACAAGAAGATAGATTTGTGTGGCACATGCGTAAATAGGACTTCAACATGTGATCTGATCACATATATATAATGTACCTGATACTTCGGATCAGACCACTGTTTAACAAGTCCCTTCTAGTCTTCATCCGATATATTTTCCACTTGAGATATTTGGGAAAGTTCACTGTTAGCCTTGCCTTCAAAGTGAGTTTTCCTCAAGTTATACCGATACTGTCGCAGAGCAGACTTGAAAACATGGGTGCAAGCTTGTCTGGTTGTATCACCTTGGCTATCCAACTTGAACCTCATCTATTGAAAATTATGGGAGTCTCATTATCAGCAACCTAGAAAGTATGGGACAAAGCAAGACGATATTACTAGTTTCCATACATAACCATACTTACAGATAAATGGTCGAGGAACGTGTTGAACTGGGTTTCGTCTTTGTCATTCCTGTACTGAATCCATGTTGGGAGGATACATACATGACGCCTAACTGCAACCGCTGCCTCCGATACTAACTTGGCTGACTCTGTAGCGTCACGTGGCCTTTTTAAACAAGCCTGAAAACGGATCTCCATTCTTCCTCCTTTAGATTTAGTTAACCTATCGAGCATTATCCCTGATGTTTGTTTCCTCTTGCGCCTAGGTGCTAGTCCAACAACGAACATAGGAAGTGTTAGTGTACATCAAATTGTGAGACTACATATAAAGAAGCATGCAACTGTAACTTGACTCTAGCAACTAGCTTCTTGCTGTTGAAGCTCACAAGGTTCATCTAATATTGCCAGCTCGTCTTGTGTCAAGAGTGCTTGGGAAGTAGTGTCAGGTGGCAAGGAAGCTTGGGAACGTGCTGCTAGCTTAGATGACGCACGAGTAAGTCGTGGAGCTGGTAGTACTGTGGTAGGTGTTGCAAGAACAAGGGATGTCTTTGCTTGTTTGGTGGCAGCTATTTGTTTCTGTTTGGCTTTTTTTCCAGCTCGTGTAGCATGGGATGCCGTGTTTGTAGAATTTTCTGCTGGACTTTGACCTTCTATTGCACCATCAATACTAGCAGAATCTGCAAGATTCATCCGCTTCTCATTCCCTGCCATTCTGTGTTTCTTCCTCTTTCTCTGTGCCAAGTTAAGTCAAGCCGACAAGAAAAACGAATAACAATTTAGTTCTTCAGAACAAATTGATGCGTGATGCAGACGAACTGAACTTTGATGTTAGACAACCACATGATAGGAGGATGTAATATGTATGAAAAACAGGACGAAGAGATAACCAGAACTATGATGTGTAAACTAAGAAGAAGACATTTCACCAAATTAGAAGCAATGCAATGGAAGGTAGACACAATATGAAAGATGCTACAAATATCGCTCTGCCAAGTTAACAGTGTCTCATCATAAATGGCCTTTAAACAAATGTGAAGCAGTACAAGAAATAAATCATATGCAAGATGCAAACAACATCACACTACCATGTTAGAGGTCTCTCGTCATTAGTGCCATTGCATATTCACAACATTACATATTCACAGCTTATGATGTGTAAACTAAGGAGAAGGCATTTCAACAAATTAGAAGCAATGAAAGCTAGACACCATATGAAAGATGCAAAGAATATCACTCTACCAAGTTAAAACTGTCTCGTCATAAGTGCCATTTCAACAAATTAGTAGTACAAGCTAGAAAAGAATGTGAGATGTAACCTATATCACACTCCGAAGTCAAACGTGTCTTATGATAAGTGATTATTGTAGGTTACACAACAGTACTAATTTGATGTAAGAACATGGTGTGATAGACATATATTGTATGTTCTAGAAACAGGAACACGCGTCTTATTCAAGTATAATGTGTAAAGTAAGCAGATGGAATTCAACAAAATTAGAAGCAATACAAGCTAGACATCACACATAACATGCAACCACATATAACAGTGCCAAGTTAGAGGGAGCACCGGTGATGCTGCACTAGGGGAGACGTGCTCATTATAAACACAGCTTTGTTGAGTGTCCATGTATGTGTTGTCTTGGAAATCATCTTGGGGGTGTGGAGGAGTAGAAACTGTAGAGGCCCTCCGTTCGGAAGGAGCACCTTTATCTGCTGCCTTGCTAACTTCCTTCCGCTTTATTGATTTTGAATTGTCAAGTAAAACCGACAAGAAAAAGCAATAAAATTCTCTCTTCGGAACTCATTCATGCATGATACTGACACTCACTACTTTGATGTAAGGCAAACACATGATACCAGGATGGAATATGTATGAAAAACAGGACGGCATGGCATGTTCACAACTGTTTGTGTAAACTAATAAGAAACCATTCTAGCAAATAAGAAGCAACGCAAGCTAGACACCACATGAAAGATGGAACCAATATGACTCTGCCATGTTAAAAGCGTCCCATCATAAATGGAATTTCAACAAATTAGAAGCAGCGCATGCTATAAATCATATGAAAGATGCAACTAATATCGCACTGCATATACTAAAGGTGTCTCGTCATATTGATTGATGCGGATACAAAAAAAACAATAGTTTTATGTAAGGACATGCTTAATAGACAGATGTACTATGTACTAAATATAGGAAGGCATGTCACATTAACAGGTATAATGTATAAGATAAGCAGACTAGCACATGTAGTTTAACCAGATTGGAAGAATTACAATCTAGACACCATATGCAACATGCAACCACATATCATGCTGCCAAGTTAGAGCAAGCACATGTGATGCTAGTGTAGGGGAAATGCTGTAATCAACGACAGAGCTACGTTCACTATCTTCATCTAGCATTTCTGTTTCTTGAGAATCATGTCGGGAGGCTGACGCTGCATTCTTTAAATGAGGAGAAGTCCCCTTGCCTTCCTGCCTCATCATAAGTGATTGATGAGGGATACACAAGAACATTAGTTTGATGTAAGAACATGGTTAATACACAGATGTACTAGTATGTACCAAAAACAGAAAGGCATGTCATATTCAAAGGTATAATGTGTAAGCTAAGCAGATGCAATTTAACCAAATTGGAAGCAATACAAGCTAGACATCCGGTTGGAGTGGTGAGCATCATCATCTAGGACCTGAGAGCCTGGTGGGAGGCGGGCTGCTTCGCCACCATCACAGCTTTTTAGTTGGCTTCCATGTGATGCCTATCTTTGCTGGGCTTGTCACTGGCTCGGCCAGTGTCCTGACTAGCTATTTGTCTTCTGGTGCTCACGGGATGGTGGTTCATGTAAAAAAATATCTTTCCTTATCAGACCGACTTCAGCCTTTCGAATACAAGCTAGACACCATATGGAACATGCAACCACATATGACACCGCGAAGTTAAAGCAAGCACCTGGGATGGTGGTTCATTGCGAGCGAGGTCATCAACTCCAGAGCTATGTTTACCGTCTCCATCTACTGACACTGCACCCTTTATAGCACTGTACATGTCGTGCATACCTGCGAAGAAAGCTGGCGCAACTTCTCTCTTTTCTTTGCTGCTTCTCTTTCGGCAGACTCTGAAATACCCTTGCATAAAAACACAATAGTGAGAGTATGGGTGAAGTGTGTGCAGAACTAGTGCACTGTAAAAGTAGTAGATAGCAGGTGGCTGAAAAATAAATGACAAGAGACATATGATAGCTCTACAACATTGCATGGCAAACAAAATTAGATTCTACTCCATATGATTTTGTAATATATGAGCAAATGAAATGCAGGTACTCCTCCAGCACACCACCACATGTGGTCATATCTAAGATAGCAGTCGACTGAAAATAAATAGGTCAGTCGATTTTTGTAATGAACCGTCCGATCTATAAGGAACGGGCAGATGGCCTTCGTCTACCTCCCGCCAATGACTGTTGACGATCTTTCTCGAACCGCCAGCGACCACCGGCCTAGACCCCTGCCTCCGCCGCCCCGCCCTCGCCTCGACCTCACACCACCGCCGTGCTTGGCAGCGCCCCCAAGCCATCCCTTCAATCCCGGCCGACCTCCAGATCGGGCGCTAGTAGCTCTAGGCCACACACGTACCTAAGATAAACACCAAGGCGCTGCTTCCCCGGTGTAATAGGCGTACTAGCGCCTGCTATGCCGAGGAATGCTTCCGTTAATTGGGAATCAACTGGCCAGAAATTGAAATTCAGGGGGGCGACGGACCTCTAGCTAAGGTGAAATAGTATATGAGGAGAAACCTTGTGCATCGCGAGTTACTAGGAACATCTAGTATCAAGAAGAAGTAGTCAACTAGTGTCTTCTGTGGGTTGAATACCGTGCAAGTAGAGACGTAAGATTTGCACGAATAAGGAAGAGGAGTACCTTTTTCGGTTGCCCATGTGGTCACCTCCACATGTCGCGCCGATTTTCTTCATTTTACTGGGGAAACCGATGTTCTGGAGGGTGCAGGCTTGGACGAACCCATGGCCAAATTCTTGACTGTGTTGCCCTGGCCATATGTCGGCGGAGGGGAAGCAGATCCGAGGCGGCGAAGGATGGCGTAGCAGGAACAGCTCCGGTGCGGTGGAGGGTGGCGAAGTTGGAGTGGCAGCGGTGAGGCGCAGGACGGCGTGGTTGAACTAGCTCGGGTATGGACGGCTCGGCCTCGGCTTCAACTATTAGCCGTGGAGGGTGTTGCGGTTGAGGTTGCGGTGGACGACGACATCGGGGTATCTGCTCCGACGTGATGGAGGAGGGCGGCGGTTGATGGGTGGGATGGGGTGGCGGACGGAGGACGCTGGGGTTTCGCGACTGGTGGAGAGGTAGTTTTGGCACCCATGGAGTACGAATGGGGAATCAAACGGGTGGGGGGGGAACCATGTTTCGGTCTGGGACACGCTTGTTTTTGGCTTTTTTGAACAGAAGATGGGACGCGCTTGTTTGAAATTTGTGGAAAGTACAAACTTTGCCCCCTCTTAAATTTTTTACCTACTGCGGGTCGGGGGTAGGATGGTAATCCAAGGTGTCCCAAATAGTGGGCGGGAGCGATTTTAGCCGCGCACATTTGTGCTTAGGCGGCCATTGTGTATGAATGTTTTTCGGAGGCGATTGCGTGTCGTCTAGATGAAGCTACAAACCTACCACAGTTTAGACCTTTGGACATCGGGCCGGTAGGTTTCACGGGTCGGAGTTATTAGAAAAGTAATTTTCTTGTACTACCAAACATTGGTCTCACGCGGTTTTGGGCGAGTAGAGGCTCTTTTGGCGCTCCATTTGAAATTTTGAAACACAAGCATTCATGTTTAGAGTACTCTTGAACTATGAGGATTGACCTAAATAGACGACACTATATTTGACCTTGTATGTTTGAAAACCTCATTAAATTATCCGCTTCTTTTTGAAATTTTGACACTTGAAAATCCTATAACTACGATTATTTTGGAATGGAGGAGCTAAATTTGAATCTATTTTGTACACGACTACATATGCTATTATGTACAAAATCAGAGCAAAGATTGGTGCCCCCATAATTTAGGTAAGGTTTACAAATGCCATGATATCAAATTCAAATAATTGAATGGACTTCATGTTGAATTTGATTTTTTTTTAAACCACCTTAAGTTGAATTCAAATGTATGCTAGTTCATAGGTAGCTATTTATAATGTTCATTGTGTAACTTTTGTATGTATAATGTGCTTTACACACATAACATGAACTATACTCACGTTTATATTCGATTGCTAAAGTGATGCATTGTCTGGAGTTCAAAATACTAACTATGTGGATCAATTGTGTCGAATAATAACATAGACATGTTCAAATTTGATAGAATCTAGATGTCTGATGGATCAATGACCGCTTCTTATGCGAATTGCAAATATCATGATCCCATCCTAATATTTGGATACAATTTATATCTTTAATCAATATGTACAGCAGTCTTTTACATGTAGTTTCACTCTCCATCGGTGGTCTCTCACACATGCTCACACACTCTCTCCCGAGGTGTCTTTCTCGCACACATGCTCCAGATATAACCCTCCCTCCCTCGCGTAACCATTTACAATTGTTTTCACCTCACCTTTATCACAAGCACTCTTCCTCTCGCAAACATACACATGCACAATCCCCATCGACCCTTTCTATATACATGGACCTGCCTACGTGTCTCATGTATGCACATTATCTTTAGGCCTGTCTCTCACACATTGTCTCACACCTCTCTTCCTAATCGACGAGTATGATTCTAGCAGAGCATTCTGTAGGATGCCCCTTAAAGTTAGGTTGGATGAATAGTAATATCAGAGATAAAGGGGTTACCTTAGTCCGAGAACCCAGGGTTACAAATCCTTGCTGGCTTTGTCAGTGGACACAGAGTCCTTCACAATTCTGTTATCTTTGTCTTGTACGACGAGTCATCCATGGGTCTTCCTAAATGCATCACGGACCGACCAATGTGGCGCAGGACGAAACCGAACGAAGGGCCTCACCTCGACCCACCGGACCTCATGCGGTGACACACCCTCTGCCCCCATGTCTCATTATCTTCTCACACCCACACATACCAACACAAACACCATACACACATAAAATTTCTCCTGGTGCCTCTATTCCCTCCCCCCTTGCATATACACACTCAAGGGAATGGAATCTCTCGTCGTGACGTCATATTCGTCTCTCTCTCTCTAGACCACTCTCATTTCTCGTGCTATCTCTCCCACGCCCCGCCCCCCGTCGGCCCCTCTATCCATGCCTCTCTCGAATATGTAATACACACATACCTCTCTAGGCCCCGCCAAATGCATCGACTACACATTCACAGATGTTACATCAGGTACCCCATTGATCTAAAAAGCCCACTCTTCACATTTATTTCGCATACAACATTCCTTTTGAATAAAGTGTGGCCATAAAATTATTTTAGAGTTTCTACATATATACAACATTACAAAGGTATATGGAGGAGTACGAATGCTAATTTGCATTGCATGGTGCCCACAATGATATTTATTCCGCACTGTGAATTTGTATATTTTTATACTAGATACAAAGTTAGTCATAATAAAGAGAAACGAAGAGCATCTCTCTCTCCATCGCATACCCCCCTATACGCCCCTTTCACGTATGCACACAAAACTATCTCCAGGTCCTCTAAAAGTAAGCCCCCAGAAAATTCACGCATGTTTCATCTTTCTCTCGCGATATATGCAATGACGATCATTGTATTTGAAGCGAAAGCACGATACGTACATTGGACTTCAGAATCCACTCATTACGGTCACCATTTATGTTTAGTGGTTATTATATAGTCACGGGCTAACCGTACAACTCTGTATTTGCTCGTAACATGACTAGTTGACCAGTTAAAAGCTCCACGTGGCACCTCTAGTGTTGTATCACATTATATCACTACCATCGTGCCCACCTGTCGACTTGTATCTACTCTACATGTACACTCTTATAAAATACATAAAATACACTCTTATAAAAAATAGAGTTGGTGATGATGATGTGCCTGCCATCCTGCAATATAGGCCGCCCGATTTATATCTGACGGATAGGAAAGAAACTATGGCAATTTTGCAAAAAGGTACCCACACACCTCTCCACATTTGCAAATAATGCCTTCCCTTGTTCATCCTTTTCTCTCACAAGATAAACAAGTCATACAAATGCATCTTGATGTTATGTGCAATGCACGGGCATCTTGCTAGTAAGAATGAAAACAAACGACTAAAAAATATTTGGACGGTGGTTCGAAGTCATGACCACGGGCACAGCGGACAAGGTGGCCTTGTATTGGTATGCTGAGCCGTCTGTTTTCACACACAGGAGCTGGTGTGGTGATTATACACACACACACGCATGCACACGAACTGCATCCACGCAACACTCACACAAACACATGCACCCACGCACACACGCAACACTTACACGCGCACACGCAGCCACGCACGAACGCAACACTCACACGCACACATGCACGCATGCATGCACACACCAATACACCACACAACCAACACACACTCTCACGCTCAAGTGCTCAACCTACACGTGCATGCACACACATCAGGCCCTGACAGACACATACACAACCAGGTGATTCCCGCGCACGGGTTGGAGCCTTATCGCGCCTGCGTAAATTTGTGTTTATCTGACCTTTTCCCTATGCGAACTGACAGGTGGGACCCACAAGGAACGTGGTCAATGTAACTAGTCAACATGGCACCACACAGACTATTTGGCCGGTCAACAGAGTGCAATCCGATGCTGAACCGTGAGCAAGTGACCGTATAATCACCGTCAAATGTATATAGTGACCATAATCAGCTTATTCGGAAGTTCGGTGACCGTATTACGCTTTTCTCTCGGTAGGCCCTCCAAAACTACATCTCTACATGTTCTCGCATGTTACATCTAACAACTATGCAATACAGCACTACTACTACACTCTAACACAATAAATCATATGTGTTTTTAGTTTTACTAGATATCATATTGTTACTTATAATTATTCAATTTGCATACATTAAAATTGCCTTTGAAATGTATGGCCAGTATCATCTACCGCGCGGGAAAAATCCCGCCCTTTCCTGTTTAATCGGGTTTGTATCGATGGATCGTGCGAAACAACAAAACTATAGTACTATACAGTACAAGTGACAGATCACTGGGCCGTCGTGTCGTGTACTCCTCCGTTGTAAGAGTGGAGCGCTCATTTTCATAAATCTTCTAGTCCCTTTCGCCGACATGTGGGCCATCAAGCTACCGGGTCCACGTGCCATACCGGAATACAGTGCAGAGCAGTCGGGGTGAAGCACCCCAGTCATGGCGCCGGCGTAGTATTGAGCAATGAGGCGTCAAATCATAAAGCTGCACCTTTCCCACAGTTAAGTTGGAGGGACGAAGTAATAATGCTAAAAAAAGAAGTTGGAGGGACGAAGCAACCATCATGAACTGTATCAGAGCTGAGTACGGTGGTCCGAAATCAGATGTGCTCTGCCCGTGTAGCAGTTGTATGAATTCAGTTACAAGACCCCAGTCAACTGTGCAAAATCATCTACACTTGTATGGGATGTCGGTCACATATACTAGGTGGGTTCATCATGGTGAAGCTATGAACGTCAATGTTATTGAGTACGTGGAAGCAACAGATCACCATCTTGATCTGCCTGATGCTCAGCTGGAAGAGGAGGAGGAGGTGGTGGTGGCGGAGCCAGTGAGTTTGACCAACACTAAAACAATGCTACGAAATGCTCGTGCATTCCGTGAACTTTCACCTGCAGAAGAAAAATGGTGGGCCCACATGTTGGAACAATGCAACGTTGCTGTCACCCCAGGAAATAAGCTGTCAGTATTCTCAGCTATGGTCACCTTTCTTCAGGTGAGGACATCTGAGCGGATGACCAACAAATCATTCGATGCGATGTTGGCTGCTTTCCGCAAATCTTTCCCAGATGCGTCTGAGCTGCCACACACCTACAGTAAAATGAAGAATTTCCTTCATGCAGTTGGAATTGGATATGATATGATCCATGTTTGTAAGAATAATTGTGTTCTATTCTGGAAGGATTATGCCAACTTAAGTGAATGCTCGAAATGCAAATCATCAAGATGGAAAGATGGCGATGTTGTGAAGAGGATTCCTCATAATGTTCTGAGACATTTTCCAATTACACCAAGATTGCAGAGGTTGTTTCATGATGCTGAAACAAGAGAGGATGTACTGTGGCATTCTAGGAACCAGGAGTACAGAGATCAGAATGTAATGAGCCATCCATCTCAGGGTAGTGAGTGGAAAAGCTTCAATGATAAACACAAAAAGTTTGCTGCTGACCCGAGATACATTAGACTTGGCTTAGCTTCAGATGGATTTAACCCATTTGGCCACCAAAGCACCACATATATCATGTGCCCAGTGCTTGTTATCACTTACAACATGCCTCCAAATGTCTGCACCAAAGAATCAAACTACATGATGGCCTTGCTCATCCTAGGTCCAAAAAGTCCTGGAAAGGATTTTGATTTGTTCAAGGAGCCTCTTGTGGAGGAACTTCAACAGCTATGGAAGGGTGTTCTCACTCGAGACCTATATAGAAGCCCACCAACTGATTTCTTTCTGCGTGCTGTTATAATTTGGTGCATCCATGATTATCCGGCTTTGGGCACTATGTCAGGGCGAACGACACATGGTTACAATGCATGTGTTTGCTGTGACAGGAATCCGCTGTCATACGCAATACTTAGCAAGATCTGTTACGTTGGACACCGCTGTTTCCTTGCCAACGACAAGCCGCATCCTAGAAAATACCGAAGACATGTGTTCAATGCAAAGCATGAAACCCGTGATGCGCCAAAGAGGCTCACCGCCGATGAGTTGCAAGTGGAATTAGAGAAGGTCAGGCATATTACACCAGGAAACCATCCTGGTAATGGTAGCGGGAAAAGGAAGCGTGGCAGGGCAGAAGAGAGATCATTGTTTAGCCGCAGGTCCACTTTGTGGGACTTGGAGTAATGGAAAGATTTGGATCTGCGGCATAATCTTGATGTGATGCACATCGAGAAAAATATATGTGACAGCATTATCGGCGCACTTCTTAATATTGAAGGCAAGATGAAAGATACCTTAAAATCTAGGATTGATTTGACACACCTGGGTGTCAGAAAGGATTTGCAGGTGCAAGATGAAGGTAAACCACGGGATATGGCATCAGCTGTGTACGTCTTGGACAAGCTAAAAAGAAAAGAATTCTGCGAGGTCCTGTCATGTGTGAGATTCCCATATGGATTTGCTTCCAACCCTATAAGGAGAGTCAATGCAGATGGAAACAAGGTACAAGGGTTGAAAAGTCATGACTGCCACGTCCTACTTCAAAGGGTTTTACCTGTTATCCTTAGAGGATTGGGCCGCCCTGACTTATACAGAGCAGTTGCAGAGTTGGGACAATTCTTCAGGGAACTCTACAGTAGAAATATCAGGATATATGCTTTGGAGCGTTAGAGACAAGATACCAACTATCCTATGCGACCTTGAGAAGATATATCCTCCAGCCTTCTTTGATGTGATGGTGCATTTGGCTGTTTATCTACCTGGAAGATATACCATCCAGTACAGTATGGCTGGAAACCCTATTGAAAGGCGGATAGGCACTTTCAAGGGCTATGTTAGGAACAGAGCTAGACCCGAGGGTTCCATTGCAGAGGCCTATATTGCTACAGAAGCATTGACATTCTGCTCAAAATACATTGAAACAGCTAATCAGCTTAGCAAAGAGGTGGGTGAAGACAATCCCGGGCTCAATGTTTTCGATTATTCTGTTCGAGTTACAGGGAAGAGTCGACAAGAAGAAAAACCTAAAGATTTGGACAAAATGGTTTGGTATGTGTTGAATAACTGTCCTAAGATACTACCTTATATCAAGTAAGTGCAGTACTGCAGCTTATACATCGTAATCTACTAAACTTGCATCACATTCTTATACATTTAGATGTTTGACGCGACCACTATGTTGTGCAGCATCTACAAAGAGGAGTTACTGCCGCAAAATCCAAGAAACATTGACAAACTGGTTATGGCAGGATTTGCGAAATATTTCAAGAACCATGTAAGCTTTTGAAGTGCACTGTCAGTTTTTTTAATATATAGAGTACATAAGATGATCAGCTTGTCTATTTTCTGACCATAGGTTAAGAAGATGCGGGAGGATGGGCAGGCAGTTGATGATGCCCTGTACTCACTAGCAATGGGTCCTGATACTCGCGTAAGACATTATGAATCTTGCGTTTTTGGAGATGTGCGCTACAACACCCTTGCACGAGACGAAGGCAGGCAGACACAAAACAGTGCCATCATGAGCACAGATAAGTATGAAAAAGAGACAACTGAAATGTATGCTAACATAACAGACATTGTTCAGTTGCAGTATATCTCCAGTTTCAAGGATCATCGGTGTGTGGTTCTGTTGTGCTGTCGTTGGTATAACCTGTTTTCTAGGATCGCAAAACCTGAGATGATGACTATTTCAAATCCATCAATGTCAAGGCGGCGTACCAGACCAATGAGCCTTTTATTTTGGCAAATCAAGCAACACAGATATTTTTCTTGGAAGACACATTTGCACGTAGTGATGACTGGAGAGTATTGCAAAGGTTTGAGTAGAGGAATTCGTTTAGTGAAGTTGCACAACAAGATGATGCTTACACTGCTCCTGATGTACAAGATAACACAAATGTTCCTAATATCTTTGAGAACCATCACATCAATGACGCCGGCGAAAAGATTGCCTGTCGTGCTGTGGACATACAAGAGTTGATCAAGAAGAAGCCAACGTTCGAGGACGTTGAGGACGAAGAAGAAGATGACACCGTGGGGAATTACGATTCAGACTGATACACATGGCGAAGATGTTGACGCTGCTACTGCGGATGATGATTACATTGCTTTTATCGTATTTGCCTGTCAGAAGACGTTTTTTTATCTACTATGTGAAATTGTGTTTGCTGTGACAACTGAAACCTGATGAACATGTTGTTTAGTATTTTGCTGTGAGAACATCACTTGTTATGTATGCTGATTTGCGTTTGGTGATTGTATGACCACTAAAACATGATGACATTGTTGTTTAGTTGTACTCATATTTGGCTGTGAAACTTGAATTTGATGACATAGTTTGCTGTTAGACTGCAAATTGGTCGATGTCTTCGATTGAGAACAAAGCTGACCTGACAGGGCCTCTGCTATTTATTTATTTATGAGCAAAAGGGGATAGCCCCTGATTTCCGTTAATAGAAATCATTAGCTGTTCACAACACTACGCCCAGCCTGCTACACAGGTTTCATTCATTACTAGTTTCAGCAAAGTGCTCATGTTGTAGACACTGAATACATCACGAGTGCTACATACACTGCAAATAAAGAGACAATCATCCTACAGAGCACATCGATTTTGCCCATTATCTTCACAAGATCTTTCATCTCCTCATTGATGTCAAGGCCGTTCAGCAGTTGTTGCTTGGCCATGATCAGAGGAACTGCATCTTCAACCTTCTGCTCTGCATCTTCCTCTTCTGCCGTTCCTTCAGTTACTTGTCCAACACCCCAACCTGCTGGTATTGGGATTCCTTGGCTAACCAAATAATCAGTGTAGTTGCATTCCCCCACATCAGCAACTTCCCAGAAATACAAATCACACGAATCTTCCCTTTTCTACATGAATCGAATTGGAAGATCGTCAACCAAACTATTGAAAAAATCAGCAACTGAAAGCAGCAGAACAATACTTAAACATATTATTACCCCATGATTCGGGCATTTGTAGAAGACTCGGCCAGGGTTGAGGATTGTGGTTGAGACGCGATGGATGACTCTGTGTGATTTGCAGCAGTGGCACCACACCAATGGCAGCAGGTTGTGATGAGCAATCGGCTGCGGTGCGCGTGCCGGCAGGGGTGTGATGAGACCCACAGGCGATGGTACGGGTGGCGACTTAGCGCATATCTGTTTGTTGCCTGCTGAAGAGCAGGTGGACGAGCAGCCAGCGGACATGGTTGCTACAGCCAGAGCTTCTGATGCTAGGAAGAGTAAGTAGAGAAGAGGAGAAGTGAACGTTGGATATGTCAGTTTCATTACTTGCAGAGTAGCATAACACCATATATAGTCATAGTCTAGGTTTGGATTTGAACCAGCTACAGGAGCACGTCTCTCTTTTTTCTAAAACTCGGCAACGTCTCTTTACTTGTACACTAGCTTGTTTTGTACGCCTTCCCAAGTCTTTCATTTTCTTTCCATTTTTTTGCAAGGACGGAAGGAGGACAAAATTGAGAGTTCCTAGGACTCGAACCCAAGACCTCTTGGTTGAAAACCAAGGGTGCTAGTCACTTATGTCGCGAACGTTCCCTGTGAGGAGGACGGAAGACGAAAGCATTTTCCTCGTAGTTTTCTTCCTATATATAAAAAAGTATGCTACTTGGTGTCTGCTTAGCAATAAACGATTGTGCCAACCTTGACCGTTCGATTGACATTCAACATCTATCGTGTTTTTTAGTATCTTCTTCCTCGAGCCGCCAAAGCCAAACCAGCGCCGGCGGGACCGCCTGCTCCTGCCTCCCACGACTGGCTGTGATCTTCCCCGGCTCCTGTTCGTTCCTGTCCGAGGCCTCACCATCTTCCTCCGCCTTCGTTCGCTCGCTGCGGCGCCGCCCTCCGGTGTTGTCAACATGGTCAACAACTGAGAGAATAAGGAGATGACTGTACATGGTGAGGATGATAGTAGGGACCCAGCAGCGTGCGCAGTAATTTTGTTTTTTCAGGATGGAGAAGGGTATCAACTGGGTTGTGCGAGTCCCGTGTCCCGTCTAGAACAGGCTTTTATTTCATTTGTTTAGCACATGACCAGCCCAGTTTGTTTTTTTCCTTTCTGAAAAATGGCTAGCCAGCTATTTTGTTTTTTGCAGAATAACCAACATAAGCCTACTTGCTTTTCTACGCCCAGCTGGGCCAGAAAATGGGTTATAAGTATTAAGAAATGGGCTATAAGTAATGAGAAATGGGCTATAAGTAATAATAAATGGGATGTAAAATGAAAAAATACAGCAAACAGGCAATTAGTTCCAAAATAGTGTTTTCTTTCGGATTTTGATATTTTAAATTTCATTGTTTTTGTGCGGGTAAAATTTCATTTAATTTAAATTAAGGTATATTTAGATTTAAAATTAATTTGAATCTGGCTAGAAATTTCGGGCTGTATGACGTTTGGGACAGATTTGGAGGCTGACTTGTGGGTCTACTAGGTTGACGTGTACTTTGGCTTTGTCAACTTAGTCCACAAACGATTCTAGCAGCAGTGACCGTTGGATGTTAATCCAACGGCCGTGCTGCTTCTTCAATATCTGATCTTCTTGCTCCAGCCGCCCAAACCAGCTCCGGTGGGACTGCCTGCTCCCGCCTCCCATGGCCGGCTGTGCTGCCGCACATGCCGCACCGCCCCACCCTACATCATTGTTGGCCAGGCCATTCCTCTACTCACCCACACCTCCTGTTATTTTCCGGCGACGGCAGCCGGACCATTAAACCCTCGTACTCCCCACCGCGTGGGCAACCATTGCTGAGTCTTCCCCGGCTTCGTGCCGTTCCCTTCCTAGGCCTCGCTGTCTTCCACCGCCATGGTGCTCTCGGCGCGGCCTGGTCAACATGGTCAACGAACGACATCCATCGGCCGTGGATTGTACGTGGAGAGGTTGACAGCTGGGTCCACGGCCGCACACAAGGAAATGCCTCCTTATTACGCGCAAAATAATGATTCCTCCACCTGACAGCTGGGACCCACCAGAAGGGCCTCTGTATTTCGCGAAAAAAACGTTCCCCCCACTGACATGTCGGACCCACCAGCTATATCTTCGCACGCAAGGAAGTGCCTCCTTATTACGCACAAAAAAATGAATACCCGCTGCTAGTTGGGACCCACCATAGTGGGAGGATGACTTGTGGGCCAACTAAGTTGATGGGGACGGAGGGCTTTGTCAACTTAGTCAATATGAACGATTCTAACTCTAGTGACAGTACGATGTCCATCCAACGGCCGTAGTGCTTGTTCAACCTCTGGTCTTCGTGCTCCAGCCGCCCAAAGCAGCGCTGGTCGTGCCGCATGCTCCTGCCTCCCGTGGCCGGCTGTGTTGCTGCGGAGGCCTCACCGCCCCCTACTATTCCCACCGCTGGCCAGGCCCCGCGGCGACGGCAGCCTCACACCGCAACCGAACTAGTGAACCCTCGTACTCCTCTCCGTGCGGGCTTCCATTGTCGTGTCTTCCCCAACTCCGCGTCATCCCCTTCCTAGGCCTCGCCGTCGTCCACTGTCGTGGTGCTCTCGGCGCGGCCTAGTCAACGTGGTCAAGGAACGACTTCCGTCGGACGTGGACTGTACGTGGAGAGGCTGACAGCTGGGTCCACGGCCGCAGCAAGGAAGTGCCTCCTTATTACACGGAAAATAATGATTCCTCCACCTGACAGCTGGGACCCATCGGACGGGCCACTGTATTTTGCGAAAAAAATGATTCCCCCTGACCGCTGGGACCCACCAGTTACATCTTCGCATGCAAGGAAGTGCGTCCGAAAAAAAACGATTCGCCCCCTGACTGCTGGGACCCACCAGCTACATCTTCGCATGCAAGGAAGTGCGTCCGAAAAAAACGATTTGCCCCCCTGACTGCTGGGACCCACCAGCTACATCTACGCATGCAAGGAAGTGCGTGCGGGCAAAAAAAACGATTTGCCCCCCTGACTGCTAGGACCCACCAGCTACATCTTCGCACACAAGAAGGTGCATCTGGGCAAAAA
>NC_057804.1:649746792-649747700 GCF_018294505.1 Triticum aestivum
TGATTCGCCCCCCTGACAACTGGGACCCACCAGCTATATCTTTGCATGCAAGGAAGTGCGTCCGAAAAAAAAAACGATTCGCCCCCTGACTACTGGGACCCACCAGCTACATTTTTGCATGCAAGGAAGTGCTTGACAGTCGGGACCCACCTAGTCGAAGCGTACATAGAGTTGTCATTCTGGTCGCGAACGTGTACCTACATATATACTGGTCGATGTAGAGGCGCGCACGTGTCGTAGTAGAGGCGCGCACTTAGCATGTACACGTACGTACATCGGCCAGTGTGCAAGAAATAATATACGGCCACGTATGCGTACATACGGGCGGGGTCTCGAACGCCTACTCGTGCATACGTACGGACAGGGCTCGTGTACATGGCTGGGTCGGAACGGAGAAACAACATCGTCGTCGTGTTCATGGGGAGCCAACCGGCTGGGTCGGAACGGAATGCATGGTCGTGTTCATCGGGAGGGCTTGGACGGAACAGGCGATGGAAACGAGGCCTGGCGTACCACAGAATGGAGGAAACGACCTTGTGTTCGACCGGCCACGTTCGAAACGGGATCCTATTCATCGGGAGGGGTGTGGCGTACCGCAAAACGGAGGAAACAGACCTCCTATGGTCGAAACGGGGGTCCTGTTGATCGGGAAGGGTGTGGCGTACCGTAAAACGGACGAAACAGACTTGTGTTGGAGTGCTACGGTCGAAACAGGGGTCCTGATGATCGGGAGGGGTGTGACGTACCGCAAAACGGACGAAACGGACTTGTGTTGGAGCGCTACGGTCGAAACGGGGGTCCTGTTCATCAAGAGGGATGTGGCGTACCGCAAAACGGGACTCCACGGGATATTGTTCATCTCCACCGTCGACCTCCTCCAGCCTCCACGGGCTACCGTCGACCTCCTC